>NC_088295.1:76286908-76586908 GCF_032854445.1 Liolophura sinensis
ACTTTTCTGCTGCTCCGATTCCTGTTTGACGAGCAGTTCTGTCGGCGTTAATTTCCCCTTTGACTTCTTCGTTCTCTTGTCTTTTTTCGCGAAGAAATCGTCAAGACTTGCATCCGCCATCGTAGATATCTCGGTTATTTGTTTCTAAGTGTAAAATCTGTTAGCGTAGAGTAATTATTCCGAATATTGTTGAAATCCACCAGGAGAAATCTATCGTCATGCGGCCGCAGGAATCCATGCGCATGCTTGCGCCGACAGGAAAAGCTATCCCGCAGCTACCGGAAGTATGCAGTCTCATTAGCTGTTTAATTTCCTAGCATCGTATCGCCTCAATAGTTGATTGAATGCAACGTTTTCGTCACGTATTATATTTAACGATAGTTTTATAAACAATCACAGGCTAACTGAGTGACTGGGAAACCTCTATCGGTTATTACCCAGGGTTTTAATACTTTAAAAAATGCAAGACCATTCCACACAATTTGTGAGGTGTAAAACATCTGGTTGAGTAGAGACTAACCAACAGTTGCTTGCGGGCATGCTGGGTTGTTTAAGTTGTTAATTGGAAGCTATATCTGACTTTTATGAGAGACGGAGGCCTCGTGCTTCTTCAGCGCCAACTTTATAAACTACTGGGAACTACACTCTCTAGAATTGAAATGACTGAAGCTCCTATCCTGGTTTTCACATACGGCACGTTAAAGAAGGGTCAACCCAATCATGGGCTGATGCTAAACGCGGAAAACGGATCAGCTATTTTCGTCGGAAAGGGAGTAATTGCCAACCATTATCCTTTGATAATTTCATCTGCGTATAATATACCTTTCCTGCTACTGGAAAAAGGCTCTGGAGAGGTGAGGCTTTTGGACGAAAAATTAAATTGGGCAGAGCAATCGTTAAAGATACATCAGTACTATGAACAGTCTATATTTAATAATTAGCCAGTAGACCTAGCCTATAATATATAGGCCTATAGGCCTATACCATCACAAGAGCGCGTATCATTAGTCACATGTGTCTAGCAGGGTGAATGTTTACAAGTAAGTAGGCTATCTCGAATTATTACGTTACAAGTATGTACGTGTTATTTGTAAAGTTCCCATGTAGTCAGTCAGGTATTTTATGTTCACATACATGTATGTTCGTTACGTCTCAATTATGTTAGCCTACGTGTTCATACGTAGGCCTAACTTTTTGCCACTACGTATGGTTGCATTGATTTATTTATTTATTAGATATATAATCTTTAAATAAAGTGCGTGTATCACTTTAAAGACCATTTCATGCTGCGGATTCCAGGTAGGGTTTTGCAAAATAATTATTGAACAGATTCACAGTAAAGTCACATAACGTTCCGTTGTACAGACCAACTTTGTCACAAGGTGACATAAGTACCTGCATATGTAGGCCTACTCATGATACCGCCGGAAGAAGTCTCAATCGAACTTTAGACCTGTAGCTGTGTTAGCTGTGCAAACGCGACCATATTAGTGCCCTCGACCGTTTATCACCACTAAGGCTCCACAGGATTGAGAGTTGGGAAATCCGCAAATTCCCTGTCCAAGGCCTTGTTTGAATCTTGTCTTTATGCATGTGTCCTAGCGATTGAAAGGCAAGCGCATTTAACCACTAGACCATTCACTGCTCGGTCCGACGAAGATTTTATGAAAGCGATGTCGGTTGTGCAGGCTTATTGTTGGTCAAGGCAAAGCTCGTCAGTAACTTGCCAAAGGCTCGTGGTTTCCACCGAGAACTCGATCTAGATCCTTCTACTTACACAAATGGCCAGCAGCGTATACGTAAAATATCACATTCATGAACAAGGCAGTAAACAACAATCTAACAAATAAGTCAGTTAATTAATTATACAATGGCGCACCGGCCGTGACGCAGAACGGCACTGAGGTCGGCATGCCCGGATTAAGTACCCAGATACCCTGTATAGAGATGTGACCGAAATGCATGTAATGTTGGAAGCGTAAAACGAAGAAATTGAATGTTATCCGTGCAATATGCGTGAAATTATGAGAAAGTGACCCATGCACACTTAAATTGTCTTGGAGTTTTATGGGTATATAGCAATTGTGAAACCTCACTCAGGTATATGCACGGTAAGCTCGCCACTCTGTGACTAGGCATAAGTCTTTGTTTTGGAGTATACATATACACTTAGCGGGACATGTATATGCATCGACGCGTCAGTTACCTCTGGTCAGAGCCCATGGCTCTTCCCAATAATCCCTCGTAATTACTCCGACGGGTTTATTATTTTTGTTTCATTACTATTAATTCTGTACAAGGAGCTCGGTATATATATGAACATAATTTTGGGTAATACGCTTGCTACATACAGTGCATTTATAGTTGAATGTTATAGATCGTGAATCTCAACTTGGATTCTTCATTAACCACAACACCGGAACTTCTTTTCGGTATATTCTCAAGGGGTGGGAGTGACAAGTGTAGTGCTGGATTCGGTTGAAGGACGGCATATTTGTCATGCATACATGCCAGGGCCAATGGTAACTCGTTTTCGTTGTATCTATGTGTGTTGCGACTTTTCTGTGGCACAGTGTTTAAATTATGAGTGCGATCTGGTCAGAACATATAGGCCGTCGGCCGCAATGGTAGGGGAAAGGTCACATCTCTGTATTTACACAATATTTTGCATCACCCATGAAGGAGGTAGTTTAAAAAGAAAATAACCTACGTTTCTTACTTACCAAACTATACATCTGATTTGTTTTTCAGAAGGTTGACGGAGAGGTGTATAAAGTTGACAGTAAAATGCTATTGGAGCTTGACGCCTGGAAAACCATCCTTATCTTTACGAACGCTACTTGACAACGATTCAGTTGACCGAAGACGAGGCAGGCGCCCCCCTCCCAGTTCCCAAGACAATCGAATGCTGGTGTTACTTCCTGACTAAGTTCAAAGACTCACTTCTGAATCTCCATTTTGAAGTCTTATGATGCAAATGGATCTCATGGTTTGAAATACAAAGCAAGCTATGATAGGAAAGCATCTGATTATGATTTAATGGTTGATGTAAAGCAAGTGGGAAAAATAAACCAGGTCTAACATCATCTTTAGACATAATCGCATCAATATACAAAATAATTTCATTCAGATTATGGGTCTGTTATCCCAGAAAATCGTTCACAACGTCCAATGCCTGATGTACAAGGTTTTCTTCTATTTTTGGAAATCTATTTAAATGTAGTTTATATTTGATTTTTATACTGACATGGATGTTACCAAAGTAATGTGACTGATGCCAAGTTCACCGGATTAACCGGCCTTGTTGATTTAAGATATTTACACATGTATATACATCGTCATTATATACACATTCCTTAGAGCGATTGATTTAAAACTGTTGGCATATGTTTTGTTTTTGTTTGTTTTGTCTTCATTTCATTCTTTAACATTTACATGTAGCGTATAGATGACCATTCACGTATTAACTTGTGAAAAAGAGTTTAATGTGTTGAGTGAATTTTCTGGCTTATCTGAAGGATTAAACAACACGTTTAAAGTTTTCTGACATTATTTGTAGCCTGTAGCCATCGATCAGGAGGCCATAGCATACAAGGCACAGGGCAGGAAATTAAGTATCCGACGCTCACCTCAGATATATGTGATATATAGATCTGGTGCCGATCCTACAAAGCCATTTCTGACAATGTGAAAGACAGCACCTGACTAATGTCTATGTCCACTGAAAGACTGCCATCCAAAGTATTATAAACCGGCATTAAATATTTTTTTAGGTTTCTTTCCACCCAATAAAGGTATAGTAAAACTTCATCTTGACACAGCTGCAGCGCGTCTCCATTACCGACTGTAAGGTGACGTCATGTTTTGCTCTAGCTCTGTAACGTCGAACTTATTTTCCGTACCATAGTCAAAACGGTAGTCTGTGGCAGGTAAAAGTTCTGGACTTCAGTGACGATGGTCCAAGTGATAAATAGCTTTCTCGAAACTGGACATGCTGAAAGGATATTTCTTCCACTGCATGAACTAATGATACAGTTAGTCTGCTATATATCACTCTGAAAGAATCTCCTTTGTAACAAACGGCATGGTGAAGAAAACTGTCCTTCCCACGTTATTGTATAAGAAAATGCCTATTTTTGAATCGCTGTCATTGATCTTGTATCCATTGAATTTGTATAATTTCAGCTTTCCAGATAGTCTGAGTATTTCTATAGAGCTTTCGTGGTGTTATTTTGTACAACTAGGCCTGCTGGTCACTAGCGTAGTGGCATAAAGTGACCTTTCCCCCAATGCTTTAACGTTGGGCGGCCAGTGTGTTTTCGACACGAAAGGATGGTCACGTGGCCCCCAACTTCCGACCCGTCTTACAGAATATCATTTAGAGCTCAAGTAGCCTGCAGATGCACGCCCAGGGTATTCCTGGTTCAGGTCGTAGCCTCCGGAGAGCTTGTGCTGATGATTTTGACCCCTATTAAATATTTACAAAAATACGACTGTTGTACAACTGGATTCATGATCAATTCTGAAACAAATGGAAATACATCTAGGCAAAACTTAGGCTGATCTAGGCATTCGACTGTCGCTGAATTTTATGCTTCGGAGTCTCTCACCAATGCGGTCGCTGTGAGTTCAAGTCCAGTTCATGCTGGCTTCCTCTCCGGCCGTACGTGGGAAGATCTGTCAGCAACCTGCGGATGGTCGTGGGTTTCCCCCGGGCCCTGCCTGGTTTCCTCCCACCATAAGGCTGGCCGCCGTCGTATACGTGAAATATTCTTGAGTACGGCGTAAAACACCAATCAAATAAATAAATAAATTTATGCTTCAGTTTTGTGGCGGTGGCTTCTAAGACTAGAGCAGTGCTGACCTAGAAAACAGAAAAAAATCATCTTTTGAATGCAAAAAGCACAGCTGAATTTAAATTCTTGAACTCTAATAAACTTATAAAAAAAATTACATCATAAGATTTTATTAATTTTAAGCATTCTCTGGTGAGATGCCATCTTCTTATTCCATCAACGTTCGGCATCCCTAATGAATTTTTCAGACTGATATTTCGTTATTTAGAAATTTCTGATTAAATTTGAACAGGGTGTCTAAGTAAGCCTAGGGTCTACTGGAAGATAAATGCGGTTTGAGCCGAGACGGTATGCTACTTTCTGACATAATTTGTGATGCCGTCATTGAATATTACACGGCTTGTAAATCAACTAATTTTACGTCTGTTGTAGTCCGTAAATGATACAGACTTGCCACACAACATGGCCCCTCTGCCATATGTAACTAAATCGTAAACAATCGACCTCAAAATGATGCCTTATGTATTAGATCTGTGTTATCATATGTCACTTCATGGGTACGTCACAGGTTAGGTCGCGCAATCTAATAGCAAAATGTTGGATTGGATAAAATTGCATGTCTGCATCATTCATACCAGCCATTTGTACCGTACTGACATTGTGTTCCACATGTTATTCGGTGAAATCTCATTAAAATTATAAAATATGATAGTTTTTAGAAATCTTGAGAATCCTGCTTTTGATTGCAATATGTTTTAGCCAGGTGCTGTCTGTCCTTTAAGACAAAATTTGAAATACGATCTGAAAGCTTGTTTCGGGGCTTTAGTAGTTAGAGATTTTTGCCCTTTTCATCAACGTCCTGAAGACAGATGTGTCCAAATGACAACTTCCAGTACCAAAGATTAAGCATCGTACGGAGTCCTTAAATTTGAGCTTACAATCAGAAAGGGCTTTATGCAATCGGCCCCAGATATCTATTCCGATCTTCCCAAGGTAGGTTCCAGAAATACAGGTCGTACTGTTCCATTCACAAACCTAGAGCTCGGTCCTTCCGAATGAGCTGTCCTCAACATGTCAAAGAGGTACGCTACAAAAACAATTTTCCAATAATCCTACGGTATTACTGACTTCTGATCACCTATATGCGTAAATAATAAAGACCAAGACGTCACAATAACACAAATTAACCCGGACGATTTTGTCTCTAAAAGATAGACTCGTGGAACGTTTGGAATGAAACGAAGAAGGTCAGAAAAACCTGAATAAACTACCAACATATTTTGACGAGTTACAGACAAACTTTCCTACATATACATGTGACATATATGTTCAACTGGTGGAAGGCAGAATCGGGGAACAATGGAAGCAGCCCAGTCTTGAAAATTCAATGTCCAAAAATGGCAACGAATTGACGCCTGGACGAGTGACTTACCATTGAATATAATTGAAAGACGACTTCATATCGTAAGGCACAGTTTTAATTCGTTTATTTATTTGATTGGAGTTTCAGGTCGTACTCAAGAATATTTCAATCAGCCATACGACGGCGGTCCCACATTATTGTGGGAGAAAAAGCCACGACCATCCGAAGCTTGCTAACAGACCTTCCTATGCATGCTCTACCGGAGAAAAGCCCGTATAGGTTTTCAAGGTTGGAACTATTTGTAAGAGAGTGATATATATATATAAGCGCTATCTACTTCCGGGCTATAAGGAATTTCCCTGTAGTGTAGAGGTGGAAGCGTGGACGCGTAACCCAGAGATCGCCGTACGTAATCCCCAACTCGTAGCCCCCTTAGGGTTGCTTAGGTGGCTTATATAGCAGCCGTGCTGACTTGGTGGACAGAGTGTGTTCGACTATCCTTTACTGGGTAGTCATGAGGTTGTGACTAGGACAACTAGGGGTGAATGTAACAGGGTGATATATGAGCACGATTTACTCCTGGACAGGAGGAAATTCTGCTTCAATCTAATGGTAGAAGCATGCACTCGTAACCCAGCGATCGCTGTTTCAAATCCACAGCTGGTAGCCCCGTCACATATATATGGCCTGGCAACATCGCAACATATATATATATATATATAGAATATATCCTTTTTAAAAGGTTTACTGTGATGATGTTGTACAACTTGACTGTATGGAGTATTAGAACTAGTGTGTAAAGCGTAAAATCTATAGCTATAACATGTTCATTTAATTAAGGTATTAACTAAATTAAAATATTGTTTGATGTATTACCATATTGTGTGAGTTTTTATTTGCCCAGAAGCACAGGTTGTTCGTTTCTGATGAAGGTAAAAGCGATTTCTGTCGAATGGACATAGATATATACAGATATACATGTAGCAAGATAAATATGGGGCAAATCGATCCATGGTATAACGGATGACAGAAGTATGACACTTATCACAAATATTCTCTGTGAATGTGCCGTACATGTATATAGGCAATAAAATAAAATATGAGTATACACGTGTAAGTAAAGGCTTATACAGGTACGTTCACTAAACTATCCACGAACTACATGGTTTATATATACATGTATAGAGGCCTATATAGAGTCAGAAAAATATATAAGGCAACATCACCGTTTACATGTATGTATAGCACGTTGATTCAATTAATTAGAATGACCTGAGAGACAGGAGACATGCGATCAATCCCAGGTCAAGTCATACCTAATACTTTAAAGATGGTTCTTACTGCTGCCTCGCTTGGTGCACATTACTGAGAGGTTAGAGCCAGAAAACATGACAGATTGACCCGGTGTCAGTATAATGCGACTGGGAGGGGTGTCATGCCTGATGTCTTCGGCATGATACTTCAGTGGCAGCAGCACTTTGACGACATGGACTTGCCCTGCCACAAGAAGACACAGTGTACAATTTACTCCCACCTATAATGACTCCTCGTCGTCGTATGGCTGATTTTTTTTTCGTTTGAAGTTCGACGTAAAACCCCAAGCATACATACATACATAATTAGAATGGCCATGGCAGACATGTTATTTCTTAGTATCACGCTATGGTGTTTAACCACGCTGTTACCGTTGTGATGAAATGATAACTTGAAGCCCCCGTCATCAGTGATTTGACACCACTCAGTGACTACAGAGCATATTGTTATATGTAGGCGTAATTAAGCGGGGTCACATCCAGAGTTGGGTAGTATATGTACCACCACCTAGGGTTTTAGGTTGGTGAATCTTGATGATCTCTGAAGTGATGCCAGGCGTAAGGTGATTGGCTAAATGTTTCTCTTCCCGGTGTTTATTGGGTGGAGACTAACATTTGATGTCTTCGGCATAGCGCTCCATTGAGGCAACACTTTAAGTATGTCGGAATTGAAGTGAAGAACTGCATACAAGATGCAGATGCCTTCGTGATAAGACCGGAATAATGTTGACAGCGATGTTTCTCCCAAAACAAGCAAACAAGTTATAGGCTTACCAGTACTGACACATATTTTATCTTGTAGGCCTACAGTGGAATGAAGGATGGGGCCAATATTTATTTATTTATTTGATTGGTGTTTTACGCCGTACTCAAGAATATTTCACGTATACGACGGCGGCCAGCATTATGGTGGGAGGAAACCGGGCAGAGCCCGGGGGAAACCCACGACCATCCGCAGGTTGCTACGGACCTTCCCACATACGGCCGGAGAGGAAGCCAGCATGAGCTGGTGGACCAATATTGTGAAGGATGTATACATGCACCTCGCTTATGAAGTTGTTTGCCCAGTAGTTCTATTATCTTATGATTGAGCTTATATTTTTGTAGACGTGTAGATTGGCCGGCTGGGATTATCAGATAGGCCTATAGTGCCCAGTAGGCTACCTGGCGAGATGTGGTGATTTCCTCCCGCAAACGCGTTGCCTTATTAACCTATTCGAACTTAATCTATCCGTTTTACACTTTCTAATATCACAGTTGTGTTAGAAACAATATTCTAAATAACACTAAATCGATGTTACATTCTGAATGTTCCAGTTACATTCCTTTTTACTTGTAGTAATTAATTCATACGGAAAGATTTATTTAGTAAAGTTTGCCGTGCCTGTCTTTTCTCAAGGGTACAGTGACGACGATGTGCCTATATATTAGGCTACGGTACAGAAGTGCTCTTCAGTAGTTAGAGGTAAAATTCGTACAGGGCACTTCAGCGTTGCTGGAAACGTGATTGAGATGTGTTGACAGATTTTCTTCTACATTTTAAAGCAAAAAAAGGATGACTACAGAGTTACAATGGAGACGGACATGGAAACCAGATCTAAGGGCATGTCCTTGGCAACAAATGGAAATCGATGGAAACACGTATTTGATCAAAAGTCGTTTCACGGAAGACTCGTACGAAGTGATGTTGACGGACTTGACAGTGGTGTGGTTGGAGCAGCTGGCTGAGGGAGCAGTAAAGAAACGAATAAAGGCACGTCCATGAATAGCCCCGAAAGAATCCAACTCCTTTTCTCATATTGGCCTAGCGTCGTTGGATTCTCGACCCTTACAATGTTAATTTCGTACTCAGCAAGGGTCGAGGCCGATTCTTTTTTTTAGCGAAAAAGTCTCGCGCAAGTAAAAGACACCTACCTAATGACCTGTTGTCCGCACCCACCCCAACGTCGCCATATGTCCTTAAGCGATTTAGAATAGTTTTATTATAGCCATGAAGGCTTCCACGGTATACGCTCCTCGGCGAATGCCACCATCTTCACACTGCTCCACTATGAAGCAGGTCATGCGCGTAGCTGCTCAAAATGGCAGTGGTTGACGAGGAACGGTAAAAAAAGAGAGTCGGTCTGGGCCTTGGTTGAGTACGAAATTAACGTTGTGTCAAGACTCCAACAACGCTGGGCTAATGTAAGAAAAGGAGGTGAAGTCTTGCGGGGTTGGCCATTAACTGTCTGTATTTGCCTCCTCGACTAGATTCAGTATTGAGCCCTACAGCATCAAAGTTAAGGGTTTAATTGTCCAACTCACAGCAAAATTCCATATAATAAACATTAAAAGTTGAAATGCAAAGAACTAAATTAGTATTTGGTCATTGATTGTCTGTGATTGGTTAATTTTATAGCTGAGGTTACTGTCCCGTTGTAGAGTGACCACTGATATCAATTCATTGAAGAATCAACTTTTTAAAATGAACATCTGAGAAGGGGCTCTTTGACTAACTAGAGGGCAAACCTAGTCTCTACAACTTCCTGGGATAGCTCTGTCGTTAGATTGGGCAGAAATTTTGTTAGAATGAAGAATGGTTGCAAACCAGTATCAGAGCGCACTCCATTTACAAGCCTGCTCTGCAGTTACCTGCCCTTGTCAAGAATATTGAGGCTGTCAGTGAAGCGAAACGCTTTGACTATCACCAAGGAATCTCGGGACCAACACAGCCTGGGAAATAACTGATTTGATGTTGTGCTTGCGAGATATAAACATACCTACATTTAGCCCCAGGAAGTTATTTCAACTTTTTTGTATATACTGGTCAGGTGAAGCATCATGGCCACAGTGGCAGCAAGTTGTACATGATGCATACACCATTTTATGCCTTATAAATCATGTCTGCATTGGTTTCTGCTGTGGCAATGATAGTCTACCAGCTCAGTATAAAGTTTTAGAGAAGTTAGTTTGAAGTAAAGAGTTTGAAAGAGCCACCTGGGGCTAATGTACAGTAATCCATTTAGATGGACTCTTTGTGCTATTTTAAAATAGCAACATTAAAGCTTATGATGAGTGTCAAAATATGCCTGGTGTATGTTTACTCTATGACAACATTGTCACCAATCCAAGTAAAGTTTAAAGTAAAATAGAGTAAAATGTGAGGATGAGTCTCGTGACATATGAACTATGGGTGGTTCATTGTTATCAACAACTAGATCACCAGGGTGTTATTGTACCCAAGAACCTCAAAGGCTTTGGTAATGCCTTTCTTTTGCTGCAGACAAGAGGTCCCTGGCTTTGGAGCTTGCTTGCTGTAGATTGTGCTACTGTGTGACAGGGCTTTGTCAGACCAGTGCTTACAATGGTTATGCCCCTTTCCTCCACTCCTGACCACTGATGCGCTGTATGAAATGGAAAATATTCTAGAGTATGATAATATACTTTAGTCTATCAAATAAATGAAGAGATAGACCTGTTATTGACACCAGAATTTCTGTGTTTGTTTTCAGAAACTGAACCCTAGCGTGGAAGCACAAGTAACCAAAATCTTAGACCATATTCAGAGTAACCTAGAGACCCCAAGCCGAGATACTGAGTTGTCTGTGGGCTTTACAACCTCAGCTGATTCAGGGGATGCCGACACAGAGAAAATGAGACTAACTGTCAGCTCTAAGCTGGCTGGAATGCCTTTTCTGTGGCACTTCAATGGTGAACCTGTTGCCAAGGAAGTGGTATGTTTTACTGTCAGTCTGGTATCAAAGATTGCACCTGATCATTGGTGACATTGTACCTAAGTTTGATAGGCTCCTTGTGTAAAAATTCACTTTCAAAGGCACATAAAGGCCTTAAAGTGACATTTCATTCATGACTAACTTCCTGGAAAAGTTTGAGTACCAAAAACAATATTTTGTGGCATTTATGTGTCTCTAATGACATGTTATGTGTCACACTTTTGTAGGTGAAAGTGTGGGTCATTTTGGGTAAGGTTTTCACAAATCGCCATAAGTGATGAATGAAACAATCAGAATCAAGGACAATCTGTTCCTTGAAAAGTGCTGAACTTTTGGTGAAATACAGTGCACTGTAGATCATAAAAAGTAAGGTATTGAGTTAGTCAGAATTTTGATGTCAGACACGTCTTTGTGTTTGAAAAAGTTTTGCAAGTAGATGTTCTAGGCCACACTCAATTTAACAGAAAGGGACATAACTCTTGATTGATGTAAATTATTTCCCCTGTACTGAGGGGTTAACATATATGTATATAAAGGTGTTTTTAGACACAGTTTGTTATAGACATGATTTTTTGAGATAAAACATAATAAGTGGAAGTGCAAAAAAAAAAGCAAAATATGAAAGTATGTTTTTCAGTCATCTCTGCAATTGCACATATTATTATTTATTCCAATATGGTTGTGGTAAACTCGTCTTTTGTAAAATTTGTATGTTGTCTTTGATTGCAGGTCTCTGAACATTTAACATTTCCTCTTTTAGCAATGGTTGGTGAAATGTTTAGGCGACAAGAGGAGTTAATTAAAGTCATATTCAGCAAAGACAAGGAAATAGCTGATTACAAGTCACAGGGCGTTAAGACATCAAGAAGTAAGTATGATTTTTTAAGTGTAGATGGTCATTGATGGTAATTTTGAGCATAACCAGTGCTGTCACATGTATATTTTACTTATTTTCTAATTGTATTTTAAATCTACTCTAAAAAATGTGTCACTTATGCAATGTTACAAGTGTAAACGGTTATAGTAAGTTGAATAAGAATTGATCGCAAATATGTAGCTCACTAAATAATTGGAGGAGTTCTTTCAAAATTTTTGTGTAAAATTTGATATTAATTTAATGAAACTGAATATCTTCCATCAAGAGGATAGTGTTACAGTTTTCTGTAATTTTATTTTTGACCAAAAATGAAGTGTTGAGATATGGACAGCATATAATTTGTGCCAAACTCCGTGGCTTGTTCTCATTCTGTTTGAAGAGGTTGTGAGACATGAAAGTGGCCATGTTTCATTCATCTGTCTGTCAGCGACATCACAAAACCTTTTACATTTTTCTAAAAACGAATTATGGGAATCACCAATGCAATGAACATTTTCCATACATTATGTCGGAAAATTGTAAATATATATGTTATACTTTACTTTTTCAACTTTTTTTCATGTTTTTAAAGTGTTTATGCAAGTGTATTCTGAAAGTGTTATTCTATGTGGATCGATAAAATTATTTTTTTGTGAAGCCAAGAAATTGGCCAAACCAAGCGATGTAGTTTTGTCTTCAAAATCAAATTAATATGGTGCATAAATTTCAATGGAAGTCGCTCTTTCATATGCGAAAAGATTGAGGAAACAGGGTAAATACACAACAACAAGAGAATTGTGGAGATAGCAAATTTGGCCAAAATTAAAACCTTTGTTATTCATCTTTGAGTATTGGTGTGGTTAATAGATAAGTGCATTTTATCTTGTCATGTGGTCATGCATATCTGCCAACAAACACTGATGTGATATCCTGTATCAGTCAATCATTTTTTTGTTTATAGAACATTATGAGACTATTCCCTTTGATGAGACAGCATTCAGACATAATATGGTGACCTCTGTGGTAAGTCAAACTACAGTGCCGTGTACAAGCATGACAACAGATGCCATACATTTTACTGTATTTACACAAATTTGCTCTGTTTCCACTACTCATGACATTTGATAGTAAAAAGTTAAACAATAATTTAAGGGCTATAGTATGTTAAACCATTGAAATTGAAATTACGTGATAATATCATTAATTATTGCTTGAAGTTTGATACATGTTGTAAAAAGCAATGTGTAGAGCACATTATATAGAGATACGTGTATATACATAATGACAGGTATTCCTTGAAGTTAGAAGACCTCGGGATCAAACCCGGGCCGGGTCATACTAAAGACTTCGAAAATGGTAAAAATTGTAAAAACAAAACTGTCTTGCTTTGTGTTCAGTACTGAGAAGTTAGAGCAAGGAAACATGAATGTGTGGCCTGGTGCCAGTATAATATGACTAGGTGGGATGTCATGTCTGGTGTCTTGGACACAATACTTCAGTCGAAGCAACACTTTGGCAGAATGAACTCACCCTGCCATAAGAAGACACAAAATATGAACACACATACCTAATGATGACTCCTCGTCATATGACAGAAAAATTGTTAAGAACGATATTAAACCTCAAGTTTACATATATACATGATGATGGTTATTTTTATGCAGAAAATTTTGAGGCCATCACTTGTTTTAAGCATAAGTCTTCATTCATGATGCAACAAGTCAGCAGTCACTGGTCTAAAAGGTTCTAAGCTAGAGTTCTGCTCTTCACTATGGCACCCACTACCTAGGTATAAATAAACCACATTTGAAAATAGTGATACACTAAACTAGAACAAATTTAACTAGGATTTTGGGAAAAGTGTGTCAGAAACATCAACTTACTTGTAAATGTCAATCTCCTTTATATGATATGTAACAAAACATGATATTCTAAGATTCTGTCCTGCCTCTCCTAAGCTATCGCTGCATGGTGCTCATGCTAGAATCCGGCCATACATGGGAAGGCCTGGCATCAACCCTTGGATGGTCATGTGTGTGCCACGGCCTCTGCCAGGTTTTCTCCTGCCATAATGCCGGCCGTCATCATATAAGTGAAATATTCTTGAGGACTGCTTAAAACACTAATCAAATTAAATAAATAAGTAAATAAATACTTGCATGGCCATGGTTTCTTGAAGTGCATTTAGCTAAGTACAAAGAAATATTAGAAAAAATAGGGTATGAAGTGCACTTGGCAAAGAGCTACTTAATGAGTCAACCAAACAATTATTTTTCAAAAATTTTGTGATCCTTCATAAGTACTCATTACTATACATGTAAAATGACTTCTCCAACTAGAATACTATGCTAAAGAGTGAAATATACGGAACTTAGCACTTAAATACCTTTAAAGAAATTGAAAGGAAAGGGAAAAAAAAAAGCAGGCATGGTGAAATTGATTGATCAGGTTTTGAGCTTATTGTCACAGGGTTTTGAAGGTCAGGTGAGAAGTCTGGGTGTGGGGGCTTTTGCAGAGACTGGCCAAGATTTGTACCATGATATTATGACCAAACATGCCTGGCTGAACAGATCTCCAAGTACAGGTGAGTACAGATATGTGTTACCTGTGAGTACCCAGTACAGGTGTGTATTACTTGTGAGTACCCAGCACAGGTGTGTGTTACCTGTGAGTACCCAGTGCAGGTGTTTGCTACATGTGAGTACCCAGTACAGGTGTGTGTTACCTGTGAGTACCCTGTACCTTGTTACCTGTAAGTACCCACTTTGGGTGTTCCATGTGAGTACCCAGTACAGGTGTATGTTGCTTGTGAGTACACAATACTGGTGTGTGTTGTCTGAGAGTACCCAGTACCATGATATTATGACCAAACATGCCTGGCTGAACAAGTCTCAAAGTACAGGTGAGTACAGATGTGTATTACTTGTGAGTACCCAGTGCAGGTGTGTGTTACTTTTGAGTACCCAGTACAGGTGTATGTTGCTTGTGAGTACACAATACTGGTGTGTGTTGTCTGAGAGTACCCAGTACCATGATATTATGACCAAACATGCCTGGCTGAACAAGTCTCAAAGTACAGATGAGTACAGATGTGTATTACTTGTGAGTACCCAGTGCAGGTGTGTGTTACTTGTGAGTACCCAGTACGGGTGTGTTACCTGTGAGTACCCAGTGCAGGTGTGTCCTACATGTGAGTACCCAATACAGGTGTGTGTTATCTGTGAGTACCCAGTAAAAGTATGTTTATGTGAGAGTCCCTGGAACAGGTGAGTACCCAGTACATTTGTGTGTTACCTGTAAATACCCACTACAGGTGTGTTCCCTCTGAGTTCCTTGTGTTAATTGTGAGTACCCAGTACAGGTGTGTGTTACTTGTGAGTACCAGTACAGGTGTATGTTACATGCGAGTTACCAGTACAGGTGCGTGTTACCTGTAAGTACCCAGTGCAGGTGTGTTTTAGCTGTGGGTACCCAGTACTGATGTGTGTTATCTATGAGTACCCAGTACAGATGTGTGTTAGCTGTGAGTACCCAGTACAGGTGAGTGTTACATGTGAGTACCTAGTGGAGGTGTGTGTTACCTTTAAGTACCCAGTACAGGTGTGTGCTGCCTACGAGTAACCAGTATAGGTGTATGTTACTTGTGAGTACCTAATACAGGTGTGTGTTACTTGTGACTACTTAGTACTGGTGTGTGTTACTTGTGAGTACCCAGTATGGGTGTGTTTTGCCTATGAGTAACCGATAGATTACCTAGTACAGATGTGTATTACTTGTGAGTACAGGTGTGTTAGCTGTGAGTATCGAGTACAGGTATGTGTTACCTGTGAGGTCCTAGTACAGGTGTGTGTTGCTTATGAGTACAGATGTGTTAGCTGTGAGTACCTAGCACAGGTGTGTGTTACCTATGAGTACATAGTACGGGTGTGTTTTGCTTATGGGTAACCAGTAGAGATGTATGTTACCTGTGAGTACCTAATACAGGTGTGTGTTACTTGTGAGTACAGATGTGTTAGCTGTGAGTACCCAGTACATGTGTGTGTTACTTGTGAGTACAGATGTGTTAGCTGTGAGTACCTAGTACAGGTGTGTGTTATCTATAAGTACCCAGTGCAGGTGTGTGCTGCCTATGAGTAACCAGTAGACATGTATGTTTCCTGTGAGTACCTAGTTCAGGTGTGTGTTACTTAGTTATCCACACTAGATGTGTGTGTGTTGCCTGTGAGTACTCAGCACAGGTGTGTGTTACCTATGAATACCCAGTACAAGTGTGCGTTACATGTAAGTACCCAATGTAGCTGTGTGTTTACCTGTGAGTACCCAGTACAGGTGTGTTTTACCTGTGAGTACTCAGTGCAGGTGTGTGTTAGGTGTGATTACCTAGTACAATTGTTTGTTACATGTGAGTACCCAGTACAGGTGTGTGCTACCTGTGAAGTTTAAGTACAGACATGTTGTTAAGTTTTTGAACACAGCAAAAGTGTGTGTCACCTGTATTAAATTTGGTATAATTTATGTTATACCAAAAAATGAGAAATTTTGTTTCTAGATACAAGAAAAGTTAATTATTGACTTAGATATCTGCTCTCTGATGACCTCTTTTTTATCTGTTTGCAATTCCACTTGATTGTTGCCTGTGACATTTCTTGACATTGTATTGTGAAACACACTTGGGCCCATTATCTCAAACACCCTTGAAATCTCTGCAGGGGAAGGCACAGACAGCTTGTCAGATGAAACCTCCCTGGATCAGCCCATCCCATCTAGTGCAGGAACCTCTTGGGGTAACAGATTACCCCCCTCTTTAGCCCAGGTCTCCCCCAAGATCTCACCACAGAAGAGCCCTCAGAAGAGCCCCACTAAAAGCCCTGGGGGTCGCAGCACACCAGAGGATAGCCCGGCCAAGGTGAGTGCTGTAGAATCTTAGATGACCTGTTGTTCTTCAGCAGTTTATGTGTACAGAGAAGAGTTTAAGCGTCTTTGAAACACTTAAATGGATCTGTTGGTGAGAATCGCCAGAGGCCCATTATAGAGGATGAAAAAATGTGAAAAAATTTCCAGGAGTTGTTTCACCCAAGTACGACATGTTAGTGCCCTTAACGAAATAGACAGTATGTTATGGTCAAATATTAGCTTCCTTTCGTGATGTCTTTTTCATTGTTTTGTTGGGATTTATATGTCGTGATTAGGCATTGAATAAATATTTTAAATATGTTTAAAGTTTTGCTTTCATTTATAATTCGCCCAGTTTTGTGTCACTAAGGTTATTGAATGGACTTGCACTATTTTGAGGATCGTGACATACCAAATGTCACATTCCAGTTGGTACCTTGATTGCCTGCGATAACGTCAAAAAGATTTACAACATGTAAGGTAGCCTACTTTCAAGTATTTAACAGCTCCTTATAATATTTAGGCCTACCTTACGGCAGTTGAATGCTTTGTTAGTCACCAAATTGGTGAAAATAAATAATGTGGAAGTAACCAGACGGCGAGTATTCTATTTGACCTTGACCCCAGTGCTTCTGATAAGGAACGTGCAGTCGTAAATGTACTTAATAATTAGATGATGCGCTTCTAAAATTAAAACAGAGCATACTGAATACACATGGCGATTTATGTGTACACCTAAATTCCTGAAAGCTATGGCATTCACGCGAGATTTAAAGCAAAAAGTCCTGTCAAAATCGAAAGTAGATTTTCAAAGTAGTTTTCGTGCACGATGCTCTCCACAATATGTTAGTTTTCGGAAACTGAACGTTACAGCAAAGGGTCATGTACCACTACCAACAGTCATGGAGAATGACCACTCTTTCATGTCAAAAACAAAGTGGCCCTCCAATGTTAAAGCATTGGGGAAAAGGTCACTTTTTGCCACTTTGCTAGTTCTACAAAATAGTAGCACGAAATACTCAGACTATCAGGAAAGCTGAAGATTATACAAATCCAACAGACACAAGATGGCTGACAGCGATTCAAAAATGGTCATTTTCCTATGCAATAAGGTTGGAAAGACTGTTTTCTTCACCCACGCCGGTTGTTACTTAGGAGATCAGGTAATCTCTAGCTTCTGATCCATCTTACAGAATCGGTGATTTCTGAGACAAGACGCTAATGCAATGCAATACAGCGATCACGAGAACAGCTATTGTTCAGAAACACTTTAAATTTATACTGTATACTGCCAATAAATAAAGCACAGATAATACATTTTTGTCTTAATGTAGGCCTACATTTGGATGTTTTGATCCCAAATCGGCAGTTGTTCATGTATACAGAAATTTTTCAACACGTAAAAAAAATTACCTTTCGCATTAGGCCAAAGAATGAAATAATTCTGTAAGCCCGGCAGTAGGGGTTACAGGCTGCCAGCCTGCTATCAAAACAAAATGAAAAGGTAAAGTTGTCAGTGAGTGAGTTATTGGAGTAAACCCAGTAGACTGACAGGCTGAGGTGTAATAAATAAATATAAAACTATGAGCGTCATTCAAATTCATTCCTCGTAAGGAAGAGCTGAAAATAATTAATTTATTTTAGAATGTTATAACAAGTTGTAATTCTGGGCAATGACCATGTACATACATGTACTTGTAGTTCTATATGTAACTACAAGATTCTGTGCTGGTAGGTCTGCGTAGGCCTATAGATGTAGGCACATGTATGTCTTTCGATTTTCTCAACCCTGTTGACTCAATCAGCTTCACACTTTCCAGGTGTATTGCTGGAGATCTAAAATAGTGAAGTGTTGAGTACTTGTAAAAAATGTGTACTGCAGTTGGCTTACCATGTACCCCCTCATGTGGAAAAGTATGGAGTGCAGCACTACCTCTGAAAATTATCTGTAGCACTGCTTGACCCCTTGGGTTACTGCCCAAAAGATGATCTTCCTAATTGCATGAGTGCCAACAAACTTATTGTACAAAGTTTTTCATGGTCCATTGAAGAAGTTATCTGTTAAATTGTGGAATGAGCTCTTAGTTACATTTGCTATATGTGATGAACATTTGGATGTAATCTTGAAAAGGTCAAAAAAAAGCTTGACAGATTGTACATGTATATTTATGTGTCCTTGCCATATTTGTTTCTGAAGATACAACTATACAATGTAAGGACCAAAACAATGGTACAAATAAAGAAGATTTTCATGCTCACACTAACTGAACATATAAAAATGGGAATGACTTAGTTGCTAAACAAATTTCGGAAAAATGTCTGCAATCTTACAGTATATCATAATATGACATTCTGGTGCAATGGTTACTGTTTAAAGTCATGTCATAATGAGGTGGGGCCAGGCCCTCCATTATAGGCAGAATAACTGACAGGCCCTTTGTGGGTGGAGAAGTCCAATGAGTTGTATTAGAAGACAGTTGGTCATTAGTTACCAGAAAACTAAAAGTAGAGGAAGAGTAATAGACCCATTTTACAGACCTTGGGTTCTAGGTATCTTCGTATTATCAATCAAGTTTTAGCTCGCTTTACGAAGTAAGGAGAGTAATTGTGAGAGGGGGTCAGATGCTTTCGGTGGCGGTGTTGGTGTCTGTGTCCAGTTTGGTTAAAGTTTTTTAAGTTTTAAAGATGATAGCCAATAATTGGTAGCAATTTGCATATCAAATATTTTGCTCAGCTATTCACAGTGGTGCATATTACATGGATTGCTAAATACAGTTCGCGATTGGTCTATCAAAGAACTTTGTGGTAAAGTTATGCACTAACTCCTCACAGTGTCTTTTACCACCACAATGATAGACAACTTCATAACTTATGAAGTCGCTGCTCTCCAATCCTTACACATATGGTAAACAGTTGTGACAGTATAATAATTTTGGTCTTCTTGTTGATTTAATGGAAAGATCTTAGCACTATATAATTAGAGGATAATATCTGTGTATAACAGCATCGTTCATTCTACTTTGTTTGGTTTAGTGGTCAACATTTCGATGCCTCACATGAACATTACACCAAATAATCAGGCGAGTTAGTGGTATTCTCTGAATGCCTTCCAGTTATTGACATGTACTTTTCCTTGTCTTGAGCAGATTCTTGCGCTGGAACTTGTTCCATCAACCTCAGAGTCCGGAACATAATCGTCAGGAATACATGTCAAAGATTTTGAGTATTTGGCCATCAGGCATCCTGAGACATGCATCAGTCTGATATATCATTAATGGTCTACAAAATACAAGATTATAGATTGCCATTTGTTTCTGCCACATTGTTTTATGAAGTCCCATTACTGTTCCTTCAGTAATCTTCCACAGTCTTTTTCATTATATTTAATTTTTCTTTCTGATTTACAGGATACTGAACTTCTGAGAAGAAAAGCTTTGGAAAAACGCCTATTGGAAGAAGAAGCAAAGAAAGAGAGTAAAGCCAAAAAAAAGAAGAAAATTGCTTTTTAAATGGTAGTTATTATTTGAAATTTCAATTAATTTTATTCAGGGAATAATTTTTACACTTATTTTATGTCATCTTAAAATATAAACATAAGTATTTTATGTACGTAAACCCTTTTTAAATTAGATCTATTATTTGTACACGCTACAGCTTAATAAACAATTTTAAACTTTCTATAAAGATGTTGTAATGTTGACTTTTCAGTGTTGCTTTTTGGAAATAGATGTTGTGTAATGATGGTTGACCCAATTGCTGGCACATGAAGCCTTTCATTTGCTAAACCAACATTTCCTACACTTTTGTTTTTCTTCAAGTCTGATGTATTTAGAGAGTGCAGTGTTAAAATCACAATTTCTACACTGGTTTTAGCCATATGATTACCATTACACACAGGTAGCTTTTTGAACTATTCTTGGGTACAAGAAAAATTTATTTATTTATGTATTTATTTATTTATTTATTTATTTCATTGGTGTTTTACGCCGTACTCAAGAATATTTCACTTTTACGACGGCGACTAGTATTATAGTTGGAGGAAACCGGGCAGGGCCCGGGGAAATACAAGAAAAATAGTAGCAGCAATATAATATCAAATCCGGATGCAGCCATTGTGTATTTTTTTTTTTGTAACGCTGTGCCTGCTTTGGTCAACCCATAAAAGTTAGCATTAAGCGAAATATTACAGACTAAACACCATGAAATAAATAAATAAAGGAAGATGAAACGTTTTTAATTTTCAATGTGCATCATGCTGGCTTCCTCTCCGGCCGTACGTGGGAAGGTCTTCCAGCAACCTGCGGATGTTTGTGGGTTTCCCCTGGGCTCTTCCCGGTTTCCTCCCACCACAATGCTGATCGCCGTGGTATAAGTGAAATGTCCTGGAGTAGGGCGTAAAACACAAATGAAGTAAATTAAGCAGTTCAGGGTATGTCCCAAACAAATAAAAGTACACAACAGCTTCTCAGCTTTCTTCTTGAGAAGGGGTAAAACCGCTTTTAAGGTTTCCAAATGCCCCAGCTGTGAGTCTTGGATTTAGAGCTTCATAACTCTCAAAACAGTAGGTAAGTTTGGAACGGGGAAAATCATCATTGACGATGTTGACAAAATATGCATAAAATAGAAGGGTAATTATGATAAAGCATGCTTCAAAACCATTTTTTTTTTGCATAATTTTCTTCATTTCATAATCTTGTTTTTTTTCAGTTGTTTTTCATTTATTTTTTAAGTACGTTAAGAGGATATTGCCCTTTCGGAATGAATGTAGTTCTCTAAGTTTCCGATCGATACAGGAGGGGAAGGTAAACTATTTCTATGAATGTGAAAGTCTGGATAATGAATACCTTCATTTTTTGGGTGAAGAAGTGAGGTCCGTATGTACGTAAATGCCAACACGTTTGATGTTATAGTGTGGTGAATGTGAGGCAAACTTGATGGACAATACAGGTGAAGAAGTGAGGTCCGTATGTACGTAAATGCCAACACGTTTGATGTTATAGTGTGGTGAATGTGAGGCAAACTTGATGGACAATACAGGTGAAGAAGTGAGGTCCGTATGTACGTAAATGCCAACACGTTTGATGTTATAGTGTGGTGAATGTGAGGCAAACTTGATGGACAATACAGGTGAAGAAGTGAGGTCCGTATGTACGTAAATGCCAACACGTTTGATGTTATAGTGTGGTGAATGTGAGGCAAACTTGATGGACAATACAGGTGAAGAAGTGAGGTTCGTATGTACGTAAATGCCAACACGTTTGATGTTATAGTGTGGTGAATGTGAGGCAAACTTGATGGACAATACAGGTGAAGAAGTGAGGTCCGTATGTACGTAAATGCCAACACGTTTGATGTTATAGTGTGGTGAATGTGAGGCAAATTTGATGGACAATACAGGTGAAGAAGTGAGGTCCGTATGTACGTAAATGCCAACACGTTTGATGTTATAGTGTGGTGAATGTGAGGCAAACTTGATGGACAATACAGGTGAAGAAGTGAGGTCCGTATGTACGTAAATGCCAACACGTTTGATGTTATAGTGTGGTGAATGTGAGGCAAATTTGATGGACAATACAGGTGAAGAAGTGAGGTCCGTTTGTACGTAAATGCCAACACGTTTGATGTTATAGTGTGGTGAATGTGAGGCAAATTTGATGGACAATACAGGTGAAGAAGTGAGGTCCGTTTGTACGTAAATGCCAACACGTTTGATGTTATAGTGTGGTGAATGTGAGGCAAACTTGATGGACAATACAGGTGAAGAAATGAGATCTGTATGTATGTACATGCCAACACGTTTGATGTTATAATGTGGTGAATGTGAGGCAAACTTGATGGACAATACAGGTGAAGAAATGAGATCCGTATGTACGTAAATGCCAACACGTTTGATGTAATAATGTGGTGAATGTGAGGCAAACTTGATGGACAATACAGGTGAGGAAGTGAGGTCCGTATGTACGTAAATGCCAACACGTTTGATGTTATAGTGTGGTGAATGTGAGGCAAACTTGATGGACAATACAGGTGAAGAAATGAGATCTGTATGTATGTACATGCCAACACGTTTGATGTTATAATGTGGTGAATGTGAGGCAAACTTAATGGACAATACAGGTGAAGAAATGAGATCCGTATGTACGTAAATGCCAACACGTTTGATGTTATAGTGTGGTGAATGTGAGACAAATTTGATGGACAATACAGGTGAAGAAGTGAGGTCCGTATGTACGTACATGCAAACACGTTTGATGTAATAATGTGGTGAATGTGAGGCAAACTTCATGGACAATACAGGTGAAGAAGTGAGGTCCGTATGTATGTACATACCAACACGTTTGATGTTATAATGTGGTGAATGTGAGGCAAATTTGATGGACAATACAGGTGAAGAAGTGAGGTCCGTATGTATGTACATGCAAACACGTTTGATGTAATAATGTGGTGAATGTGAGGCAAACTTGATGGACAATACAGGTGAAGAAGTGAGGTCCGTATGTACGTAAATGCCAACACGTTTGATGTAATAATGTGGTGAATGTGAGGCAAACTTGATGGACAATACAGGTGAAGAAATGAGATCTGTATGTATGTACATGCCAACACGTTTGATGTTATAGTGTGGTGAATGTGAGGCAAACTTGATGGACAATACAGGTGAAGAAGTGAGGTCCGTATGTACGTAAATGCCAACACGTTTGGTGTTGTTATAGTGTGGTGTCCAGTTTTAGGCAGACTTGATGAACAATACAGATGAATAATGAGGTTTGTATGTACGTAAATGCCAACAGGTTTAATATTACAATGTGGTGTCAAATTTGAGACAGACCTGGTGGATAATACAGGTGAGGAAGTGAGGGTCGTTTGTTCGTAAATACCAACACGATTGATGTTATAGTCTGGTCTCCAATTTGCGGAGGACTTTATGGACATTGAAGAAGTGAGGTACATGTGTAAGTAAATGCCAACACGCCCCGTAGTTATTGTAAGTATGGGTATCTATCCTGTCGGGACCAAGCAGAGGTTATTTGTCTATGATCCCAGTTAATGGCGCTCCCATATTTCCATCATGGACGCGGGCAAACTATTTATTTCCTGTCTTTAAAATTTCAATGAAATTTCACGCATGTAAGGCTGGGTATGTAGGGCTATTCTCAGATTTCTGCCACATTAAATTCGATGGGCGTTCCGATTCGTGATTTTCTATACACTAGGTGTAACTGTCTTAACAGTTCAGGTAGCGAAACATGGTCTGATCTTTACTCCGAGGTGATCTTATCAATGGCAAATTGAAAATATGAACGTAAGTACAACTTGATTTTTTCACGTATCAGCGGACGTTTGGAGATTTGAGTGGTTACCTATCACTGCCAGTATAAGAATTGTGGCTATTCATGTGTGTGGACGTCCTATTAGACTTCACGTCTATCCAATTGTCTCTTGAGGCTTTATTCAGAACCACCATTATCAGCTCAGTTTCTTCCCATTGTATATCTGAACGAAATTATCTCCGATCGCCATTGACTGCGTAGTAACTGAAACCCTAAAAGTCGCTGCCCCCAAATACCACCCTCAAATACCACTAAATTTTAGGTCTGAGTCGTTTTTTTCCTTGTTGCTATCGTGATATCCTGTGTAAAGTGAAAAAGTCGGACAGCGAAGACTATTTAGTGTGTGTGCATGTTAAAATGTGGACGAGACTGTGTTCAGTCAGTACACAGAAATGTGCAACAATATTTGTAAACAGAACACATAATTTACAATGCGTTGTTAATGGAAAGGTCAGAGCCAGCCACATGGACCTTGTTTACCTTCATTTAAAACCTTTTAAAGGTGACACTTGGCTGTGATGTTTTGCTCATAGGGGCCTGAATTTGAGTTTTACTCTGACCATACAGTGCTTGTGTAGGCCTCATGGATTTGTAGATTCAATGTGTGGAGTAGATTACACTGGCTTCTTGACTTCCAGGTAGGTGTTTCATCCCTGTATGTTTCCAGAAACTCTGATTCTATGCTTCATAATTGTGTCTAACTCCCCACATCATGACATCCAGTCGAGCACTTCTCCACCTGTCGCGCATATTCAAACCAAATGACGAACCTTTACCAGCCTTAGTATGTGTAATGCATTTTCACTCCTTCCTTAGCGATGACGTTCTGTACGCTAACTGACAACGTATTACTCGTGCATTACAAGGGAAGATTAGTCACTTCAGTTTGTGCCCGAGTCGTAAGAGGTGTCCCTTACCATGCGGTCATGTTGTCCAGACAGTTCTGTAAAAGAATTCAATGCACCTCATTACATCGCTATTGATAACGCCTGTGTTGTGTAATTGAGGCTATACATAAGGCCTATCTATATCCTCCTCCAACTGCTCAAGCCATTCAACGTACTACACATTATACTAGCATGTAAGTCTTGATGACATACGTAGCCACATCTTCCCACCCTAGCTGTTGACGTGTAATCCTGAACCATTGACTGTCACAGCAGTGCGTGGACCGCAACAGGCTTACTGACCCAACGAGCATTTAAGACCATGACTTTGTATAGTTCAGAGCATGTCATCTTGTTTGACACATACAAGTAGTTAAGTGGGACTCAAGTTATGCTTTATTGCTCAAAGGAAATTTTCCATTGAGTTTTTACTATTTCAAAGTTGCGTTATGTTTCTTCACTAATCCTCTCCTAAAGTCATTGGCTTTAGTACGTTTTAATGCAGAGACCGACCCCGATGGATCAGCTGGCAGAACGTCCACTTCGGGGGCGGTAGGTCAACCCTTGGTCGGGTCACACCTAATACCATAAAAGAGGAAGTTGTAGCTTCCCTCACTTGGCGTTCAGCATTAAAAGGATTGTGCGACGACTTGTTGACCGGTATCAGTGTAATGGCTCGGGTGTGTCAGCTTACTTGCCCTTAGTCAGTCGTCTCAGTGAAGCAGCACTGTATAAAAGAGTAGTGGAAATCCGCCCTGCAACAAGGAGGCACATAACACGTACATGCACTCTAAGGACCCCTTCGTCGTCATATGACTGAAAAATTGTTAAGTACGACGTTAAAGCCTAAGCACTCCCTCTCTCTTAATGCAGATGTAGATGGGTAATGAATGGAGTGAAAGTGAATTAGCGTCATGGACATCGAAGCACTAGGAGGTGTTCCCTATAATAAACGTAATAAATGTCCAATAATCTCAGCTTAAACAGTTTACTTATTTTTGTGTAAAGTGTTTTCATTAATCTCCAAAAGTCTCGTTTTGCCTCTTGTTATCTGGTGTGAGTGGTACATCTGGTGGCAGATCCCTTAACATGCTTAAAAGATACATGAAAAGATATTATAAAACGAAGAACATATACTGGAGTTTGAAGAAAGATAAAGGGAGATACGCTAAAAAATCTGAAAAAAAATTTCTTAGGGCATAGTTTATATTTCTGAACAAGTCCTCTATTTTATGCATGTTTTACGTCAGTGGTCCGAAATATTCGTAAATTACGTCATCGATGAAAACACTGGGAAGACGGGACCAGCTTAGCGTCCCAAATGTGAGATGTCCCAGCAACAAAGTCATTTTCACAGCTATCACCGTTGACGTGACCACAGCAAGCTACTTAATTTTCGGGCTGACCGCTGGGGACTTACGTAGTTTGAAGCCATTTTTACACCCCAAGAAGAAAGTTGATAAGCTTTTTGTAGTTTTATATGTTTGGAAACATCATACCCTACGTAATGAGAAATAAAAGCCAAGCATATCACGTATCCATTAAAACGCAACATGTAACAGTCTAAAACTGAAGAGAAAGCTGACTGGCAAACTGGTTTGTGCGCGTGAGATTTATTCCTATTGTAGAACAGGTAGAATTCTGAGAACATGTAAAAGGGTGTTTTGGTGGTGTATTTTATTTATTTATTTTGTTAACAATTCTTTTATCACACCTTTCATTGGAGACTACAAAGCGCAAGACAGTAGGTCTAAATTAGGTTTTGCAGGACCAAAATACTTTGTCCAGTTGTCAAAGTAGCACACGATAACATAAACATCTCGACTTGGGAGGGTCTTTCAGCAACCTGCGGATGGTCGTGGGTTTCAACGGGTTCTGCACGGTTTCCTCCCACCATAATGTTGCCTGTCGTATAAGTGAAATATTCTTGAGAACCACGTAAAACACCAATCAAATAAATAAATAAATAAATAAATAAATATTAGGAAAGGTGTTAGCCGTCCTGACGTGGTAGAGCGTAGCGGCGTAAACGCGATGATAGATAAACGCAGAGGAGCGAGTCATAGTGTCACTAACTAGCCCATAATCACCTCTGTAATAAGATGATAATCAATTAATCAATTAATTAATCATTTAAAAATATATCTATACCGGTATCTAACTTTTGACTGGCATGTTGAGATGTGATTTTATCTTGAAAATGTCTTTGTCGATAAATTTTGCAGGCTGTTGATGTAGTGTTACAAAACAATCAATCCATCAATCAATCAGTCATGTACCTGTATGTGGTTACTGATAAATGATTTCAGCATTGTGATACAGCTAGTAATCATACGGCGTCGTTGTTTTGTATGGGATATGCGTCGTACTGTAACAGGCTCTCCTTGTATCTAATGTTATGTTAGAAATCCATGAACCATGCCTTTTTTAATAGCTGAAACTGACCCTGATAAATAAACACACTATTGGGTGACCTTTTTAAATTATGGGACAAATACCTCTAACGTGATAGGTCGTGATGAATAACAGTGTTCTTACGAATACAGAATAATTTAGTTTCACAAAAACTGGAGTGTGAAAAAAAAATACAACGTCTGACTGATAAATGTCGTACAATACTGTCACATCAACTTTACGCCATACCCTTACCCAGTTATGAAGTTTACCTGATCTAAAGGAAGGTACGAGTCGACGGATATCGCACGTGGATACTACAAACCCATTACTTCAGGTTATACTCTGTAGAGGTTTTCACGCCGTACTGTACACAAACGATTTCATAGTTAGATATACATATGGTAATCTTCTTGACGATATCTGGTGTCGTCACAACGAACACCGAGAAAATACATATATAACTGGGTTTATCCATGTATGTAGTTATTTACTGGTTTAAAGCTTGTATTCATTTGTTTGACTCGAGTACGGCGTAAAACAACAATCAAATAAATAAATAAATAAAATTTATTTGATTGGCGCTTTACGTACTCAATAACACTTCACTTATACGACGGAGGCCAGCATTAAGGTGGGGGAAACACGCCAGATCTTGGAAGAAACCCACGACCATTCACAGGTTGTTGGCAGACCTTCTCACGTACTACCGGAGAGGAGGCCAGCATGAGCTGTACTTGAACTCACAGCGATCACACTGATGATATGCTCCTGGGTCATTGCGCTACTGTGGCACGCTGACCACCTCGATCACGGAGGTCCTTTAAGCTTGCTGTATAATCAATACAAAACAACGTGCAACTTGTATTGGGTGATTGGGTGTCCAAGTGATAAAATACAATTATCCCACCCTCGCTGACGGCACCTGCTAATGGGTTCTTCAGGAGGAGAGGTCGCGTGTTCAAATCCAGTCCTGGCTGGTTTGGTGCGGCCTTAAGGCAGGAGGTTTATCAGGTTTTCTGACAAAGTCACTTTTGACCGCGGTTTCATCCAACAGTTTCATCCAAACAACATTTGCATAAAAAAATATCCTGAAAACGACTTAAAGCAAAAATGAAATAGATCAATAAACGCAGATCTCTAATAAAATCAGATCCTCCAGTACGGATGGTTTAGTGGTTATTTAGTTCATGTATCCCTAAGACAACAATCTGTTGTACTGCATGAATTATATTTTCGACTATGTAGGCCACAAACAAAACACTTCGTTGTTCAAGATAACATTTGGCGATAACCATCTCTTCAGTACAATGTCGACGGAAATAGGGTTTTAAAGAGCTACATTATTTTACCTCATTCATGGGATCATCTGAAATCAGTTCGATGTATAAGTCAGTAAGTAAACGAATCACGATTGATGCCTCGTTTCATTTCAAACAAAATAAAATTTATTGTAATAATTTCATCATGACGTAAGTGAATTCCGATTATTTGTTGGTTGCATGACCCTCACAGCTCAATTTCATGACAATTAATTTAAATAGGATTGTGACTCCAATTTATTTGCGTCATGTATGATTAATTTTTTTCAAGTTAGGGTATCGAAATGGTTTTTGCCAATAAATTACAGTTTAAACCGGAGACATGCCAGTATTGTTATCGTTATATACGATTTCTGCAGGAGTTTTTGTTTGTTTGCTGTCACCCTACCCTGCGTAGTCGCTTAAAAGACCACACCGACGGTTACATGGCTCTACTGACTAACACTCGGTGCGTCATTTGACCAAATAGTTGTCAAGACTATAACGTATCAATTCTGGCTTAACAGGTGCTGTCAAAAGCGGCGGATATTCCCAAAGCGTGTTCTGGTTATAAAATCTGCTCAGCTGTAATCTAATATCACTGCATGGACAACTTCAACGCGTCCACCTCAGGCTGTTCTTTGTCAAAGTCACAATGCACGAGAACACAGCGCTGCGACCCATAACTTAGGTTGCAACATAATTCAAAGAGGAACAATCAATTTTTGCCCAAATTTGTTACTCGACAATAAGTAAAGCTTATTAAGGGCTGGTTTGGTTAAGACAGGGTTGGGAACTGTCTCACCTGAACGATGATGGCTGGCTGTCGTTGTGCGCCACTTGAGACTAGATCAAGGTTATCGTTAGTCTTCTACTCTGTATAGATGACAAATAATGTAGTCATTATATCCTCGAACAAATCGTCCATACCTGTAATCATGATGACGCTTCAAATTGTATTGTATAATGAAGTGGCTGATTTGTCCAAACTACTCACCTTACGGTATAGGTTAAGCTGAAGTTGTTAATGATTATGAGCGATCGTCACACACTTATTTGTTTCGGCTCATACCTGGCTTGTTAGGGGGTGACACGAATCACGGTTCATGGGCCACTCTGTTATTCTTTCAGAATTTATCAGACGGTTTGTAGTTTGCTTTGATATAAATATACTTGACCGCCTGAATCTGTACGTGTCTCTGCTGCATCTTTTTGGATAGAAATGTAAACATGATCACAAGTATTGTGACCGATTTTGTGCATGTGATCAGCTTTATTTTCTTTATTATAAAGAAATATTTAATATCACTACGTCACGGGTTATATTAACAAATACATATTGTATGTATTTATTTGGTTGTTGGTTATGGCCATACTGAAGAAGTTTTCACTGCTATGGCGGTTATTTTTATGGGTTGAGGGAAAACAGAGTAAACAACCGACATGTGGCAAGTTACTGGCAGGCTTTCAGACGTGTGGTATATGTCGTATTGGTGGATGGCAATCTGCCTTCATTGAACTCCATGCTTGACCACACAAAGGCACACCTTAAATCAATTAAATTGCTACCAAACCACCGAGAATAGGATTAACCCCACGTGTCGTGTGGCCTGCAGATTGAAAGTGATGCACCGTTATCATGCTGGCACCAACCATTTATACTAAATACAGGAATTACCTATGGTCTTTCAGTTTTAATATTACGTAATTTTTATACGAGCATATTTTAGTTAGAGTCGGCTAAAGTGTTCGTCTTACCTCAGCCGATCTGCCACTGGCCCCTTGAAGGTTGCTGGTTTGAGTCCAGGACTCGCTAGTTCGGCTCAGGCTTTAAATCAACAGGTTTATAAGATATACCTTGCCAAGGTGAGTACAGTATTAAGCTCTAGTAAAGTAAATAAATAATTATTTTAATAGGGTGGTATGAAATATTAAAGTGTGCATGCCGCATTAGGGCAAATCGACGACCTTGCAACACATAAAGTTTTCGTAATGTTTGGTGCTTAAGACCTTAAAACTACTTAATTTAAGTTCACGAAAATTGAGCTTTTGTGAGGATATATAAAACGTAGCTATGCGTGAAATATTCCCCAGTCTGTCATGTTATGTTATCATCATAACTCTTAACGTAAATGTATACTAGGCTTTTGTGGCCGAGGGCTCGTGGCTCAGGCAATTTAAGTCTTAAGACATGAATTGCAAGTGATTAAAACTCCAAGCTCAGAACAGGAAAAAGCTCAAATTGTCGTTGGTTCATGTGCATATACAATTACCTACGATAAATAATCAGAGTACAAATTTCCTACACTGAAACATTTTAACTGTAGCTGTGTTTGAATTTTTCACTTAAGTCTTAAGACGTTTGATAAATATGGGCCTCGGATCTCTTTAAAAACACATTCCAATTCAGCCGAGATTGTATTCTACTCAGAATTTCATTTTTAACTCAGAGCTCCTAACTTTAAGCCGTTTATGGACAAGACTTGTTATTCATAATCAGAGACGACAATCGGCCAAATGTTTTCATAAATTATTGATATCATTCAAAATATCTTATAATTGCCTCAGAAGGACACAAATATGCGAAATGTTTAATTAAAAACGTGTCATTTAGAAAACAATGCTCACCATTGTATTTGGTGTCTTTGTGTGTCGGAAACAAATGCCTTACGACTTCAATTGACGTTATCTTTTTTTTTTAAAAAAAATAAAAAAATAAAAAATAAAAAAGGAACCCAAAACAGTTATAGTGTTGCCAATATAGAGGCACCTTTAACATGGATTAAAATTGATACTTTTTGGAAATGATCTTCAGTTTATAATGTTTTCACTAATTAGCTGGTATCAAGCTGTTATAAAGGTATACAGGTGCAGACATCTTTAAGAGTTTTATAACACTTAAATCAAGCTTAGTCTGAAATAAAAGTATTTCAAAGACAGAGTTTGTGTATCGTGTGATTGGTTCAACATCGTTAAGATGAAGTTGCATCATTGAGTTGGTTAGCTGTAAATATTCACATCTTATTCTAAAAATAAACAGAAATTTAAAATTCAGTATAAGTTCCCTCATATCTTAGTGAATTTGTATTGTCGCGACAATAAGTTGTTGTGTGTCTAGTAGAGATTTGTTTGACAACCTAACCGAGGGAGTTTGATTGGCGTCTCCTATTGTGGGATTATCTAATCTTCCTGTAAGGCCCTTTGTGTGTTAACCCTCTTGTCTTACTATCTTTACTGTATCCGTTATTTTATGAATGGATCGGTGTTTACTATCACAATGTCCACTTGACAAGATCCGTTTGTAAAAGATAGGCTTCCTGTCGGTTCACACGGCTTCAGCCTATATATCTCATGAGAACATCTTATCGGCATTATTAATCGTCCTCAAGCGCACCTAAAGAATGAAACTATATATGAATTCCTTGTATTACATTATTAGACATCATTGACAGTTATTAGGTGATTATGCATACCGACACTTTCATATCTTGACAGCTATTTCATTTCACAGACTCTATTTCCAAAACCACCCGGGATGCAGGTAATTTTGATAATTCATTCCAGAGTGGTATATTACGTACCGGTATATGATGCTACATCAGAGATCTGTTATCTGTATCGATGCCTCTGTGGCTCAGTGGGTTAGTGCGCTAGCGCAGTGTAACGACCGAAGAGCCTCTCACCAATGCAGTCCCTATAAGTTCAAGTCCAGGAAGGTCTGCAAGGAACCTAGGGATTGTCGTGGGTTACCCTGGGCACTGCCCGGTTTCCTCCTACCATAATGCTGGCCCCCGTCGTATAAGTGAAATATTCTTGAGTACGGGGTAAAACACCAATGAAATAAATAAATCCTATCTGTATCATTTCCTAATAAATCTATAAATTTATTTTACGTGCTGGCGTGGTACCTATCTTTACTGTTGTTTCAAATTTATCTCTTTCAGAGATCCAGCTGTACATACATTTATATATATTTGATTGTCCCATCAATGGTTAAATCACCTACCGTCTTTTGTATATGGACAAGAAAGGGTTAACAAAGAACGGGAGACCTGCTTATCGTACTATTCAATCTCATTATCAGCAAACAATTCGAGGACACTTCTTACACAAGACAACATATCTTACAGACTCTTATATTTCTAGAGCTGTCACAAGCACTCGTCTGTCCACTCTGACGGAGGATGCAATCGGGTATGTTAGCGGGTATCTAAGCTCATCTCTTATATATATATATATATATATTCATGCAATATTAATAACTGTTCATTTGTTGTGATCAAAACATATGGCACACGTGTACTAAGCACTGGCGCCACGGATGTCTCTACAGACAGCGAGCTTGTGGCATATTCCCAGACCTTGAATACAGGAGGATCTCATGTAGTTGAGCGGAATCATGGCTATGCTGTTTTTGGAGAGTTCACTTCACTCTATATTGCCTTTGACAACCGATACACTAGTCCTGGTAAGAATTCATTTCCAAATGAAGCCCATTAACGTTTTATCAAGTAATAACAAAATGTCTTGAGAAAAGCATATGATCTTTTATAGATTTGTTCACATTGCCATAATCTTGAGCTCCGTAAAACCAGTGTTTTTAAGTCCTCAAAATTTTATTTCATTATCCAACTGTTTCACCTGTCAAGTTAGTACAAAAGTAAGAGATTATGGGAGTAAGACTTATTACTGCTGCGTGCGGTGATAAATAGATGAAGCATGCTGTACATCAACTAGACTGAAAAGTTGGAAATAAACAAAATTCTGAAAAACGGTAGTCAAAGAGAAAAACGCTTCATGTTCGCGGTGTGTCTACAAACTTTATTCATTTGTAAGGCAGGTTTACATTCTTCTTTCGGTTAAAATACCTACAATTAGGCTCAATTATTTGAGATAAAACTATCGGCGTATGAACAAGAAATTTGTATACTATAAGACGGCCATGCGTGGGATGAAACTAAAATTAACGAAAGAAGATTTATACTCGACGAAAAAATTGTTTATATATATTTTTAGAAATATAATCATGCGTACCTCATTAAGGTATACATTTATGAATTAATTTTTGAGAATGATCTTTTCCTACTAGTATTAGCATATCATTCCACAAAGATATAACCACATCACTGAATAATTTTGGCAAAACCTTTGCTCGCTGTGAAATTTCTACAGTCAATTGATTGGAATATCTTGACCCAGTCATTATGGTTGTGTGGACTAAAATTTTTAACGTCGGCAGAAGACTCTTTATATTTGCGGTTAAACAAGACGCCTACTCTAGGTCTACAGGAGGGGGACTTTTCGGGGGGACTTTTGTCTCCCCAAGGTAATCAGACCTGAACATACAGTGTCATTAGCGTATCACCCTCTTTGTAATATAGGATCATTCTGAGGTCATACATATTGCAAAAGAACAGTTTCAACTTGGACTCTGAAAATAAGAATAGTCTCTTCAGTGCAAAAGGGAGTATATCCGTTTGAACCTGGAATATTTGTGAGGCGTTTATCGATCATTTTTACGAGGACACAGTTCTTTACCTATCCACTTGTGCTGAGACCCAATCGAGCAAATGTTAAAAATGCAATATCGTAATATCGTCTGCTAAACTCCGTATGGAGTTGGGCCCTATCGCATATAAATCTCATCACAATATGTTTATTTTATATCTAATACTGGGAATGGGCTAAATGAAAGTCTTCACTGGCTTACAATTTTCTTATGTCTCAAACTTTCCTTCGCTCGGGATTGAACCCGAATCCCCCGTTAAAATGACTCTCTGACCTGTCCGCCACTGGTATTATGTGTAAATGTGTTTGGTAGACGTATCCTTACTCTATGCATGGAGAAGGTCGTCTATGACTGCCCTGGCGTGTTTCAAAAGCAAAGGGTTAATCGTTTTTCACCTTGCCGGTAAAGCAATGGAGCCTTTCATATGGTTTGATAACAAGAGGAAAGTGAGGTCAGATTGGAAAGATATCTGCGATAAGCTCGTGTTGTCTTTATCTGTAAGAGGATTTAGTAAGGTGACATTGTGTTAAAAACTCACTGAGATGAGATAGGGCGGGCCACAACAATCACGGCCCACAGAAAAACGCCTTTACTGCAATCAATCATATCGCACTTATCTTATTTTTAGTGTAATTAGGTGTTAATAATGAAATTATACATTATACCGCCTTCTTTGTGTCGCTAATTGTCATTGTCCTGTATGTGTTGGTTTGTTTACCCCAATTTATTCACCTGCATTATTGTACTTTCAGTCTGGCTTATAGCGGCATTGACTTTATTTCAAGTTTTTATCACACAATTCAGTTTTGTAAACAACACTTTACGACCGGAAGTTGTTGCATAATGTTGAATATAAACTTGACATCACACAACATTACTGTTTCTCGAATCACACAGGCGTAGTGATATATGTTGATCGTTATCTCTGTATCATTATATCTTCTGCTTTATCAACAACAAACTAGCGTTCATAGGAACGCCAATACATAATTTGTAGCTAAGGATTGGCACCCGAAGAGAATTGCACAGTGTATAACCCACATCGTAGCGAACACAGGCGTAAAAATAAAACCCGCCGACAACAGCTCAGAATCTTACTACACAAACAGCACGACGTAATTACGACATCCCATCAGTACTCGATTCTTATGACTTATTATAGTCGGATTAACAATAATTCAAGAGCTCTGTTCAGAGTCCACAAAACATATATAGCTGGTTTGTAAGACAATTTCAAAAGTTTCAAAGGGGTTTCTAACACAGGCAAATGCCGAGTCACAATCAAGCTGTAGCATAGAGCATAACGATCTGTTCTCTACCAAGACTGCATGTAAGTCATATGCCCTCCCTTTCAAAACTTTTATACAAGCACACTTTTGAGTTCTGTATATGGATTTTACGGATGCTGGCAGACATTCTCCCATCCGACCGCAGATGGAGCCTGCATGAGCTTAACTTGAATTGAGAGCAACCGCATTAGTAGAAGCCTTTTGAGGCATTGTTAACCACTCGCTAACCACTCGGCCACAAGCGCCCCTCTTAATTCAAGAGTAGATCGTTCCTAACCAATAAATTTTCCCAAATCTTATCCACAATCTTCAGGTGGCCGTAAGAAAACCAAATATTTTCACTTACTATGAATTACAATGTGAGCCAGTTGTCTTTAATGCGCCTCTATATGTATTTTTTCTAACTTGATTTCCCGAATCGCAAATTTACAAATGCGTTACATCACTATAATCAGTATGCTATATGCTATAATATTCTCTGATATGCAAAAATATATATTGGTAGACATTTTGCAAAAAATGAATAATGTTGTCAGATTTTAAGTTTATATTATTTGCATTTGCCTACAGTTATAACATAAAAAAAATAACTGAGGCAAACTGACAGTAGGTTGGATTTTCAAGTGGTCTTCATCGAATATAATAGCGTGCAAATGGTCGCACAAGCACCGTAGACCTGAGATCTAGAAAAAAAACAACAAAAAAACAAGACAGTCATAGATCGGCATTGAACTCATGGCAAGGTGCCGAGCTCTTTTCTCACGGTGCGACAACCCACTCCTCCTTGCTCATTGACTTTGATGCTTTAACAAATGACCTTCAAGTTGATACAATAATAAATGAACTTCGATGCGGACATGCATAAGGATTGATTACTAAATATGCCTGTAGGGTAACCGACCAAGTCACTCGGTGTTGACTTGCTTTTCTTTAATCTTTCGACCGTGCTTAATGAATTTGTCATAATGCCTCTGTGATGGACAACGGCCCTGATCCTTGCCTCCACTACCCCCATCTATGAAAGACAACTTCTAGCCCTCGGTGCAGAACAAAGGCTGTATAAAATCAAAGGACAAACCTTATAATTCACATTTCATACATGTCAGTCAACATTTTTCTTAAATGAGGAATTTTCTACGTTTCAGGTTGGAATATTTAGAATATTTTGTTATTTTTTGCGTTTCGTCATAAAGCGAAGCATTCCAGACACATTATGGAGAATCTACATTAGAAGCGTCCTAAAACATATCAACATGTTGTTTTTTTTTCACAAACTTAATTTCTGACGGGGAAAAAAATACTACATAAAATTATAATTAAAGCGATGTTTTTTTCCTTTATCATACGCGTGCATCCTGTCAACTGGCATGTTTATTAGATCAACTTTACTCTCAGATGACTAGTCCATTATTTATCTTCTGCATGACAAAATGCTTTATTATATAACACATTTTCAAATTTACCTCCATAAAGGAATATTTTACAAAATTAAACATTCTTGTGTGATGCTTATTCCGTATGATAATGATATATTTGATATAAGTGAAGGTGTTGTGGCTAAACCTGTGCTCTCCCCTGTTTCCCGCAAGAATATACCTTATTGCCTGCCCTATAAGCGAAACATTCTGGGTCACACCCAAAAGCCTATGAAATCAGTAGATATAATCAGTATTGGTCCCCGCTCACAATATTTTACCGTAGCATTCCTAATTGTTCTGCTATAATGTAACCATACAATGACCTGTAGGCATACCACCACCAAAATACGAGACAATATATGCTGTATATGGGTCACAACAACGTTTTCGCCTTGATGTAACTTCTTGAGCAGGTTTAAGAACTACTTTTGTCTTGGCTCGGGCTGGCGGAACGTGGAGAAATTGGTTAGGCTTAACTTACGATTTAGCCTTGACCCCGGCTGACGGCATGTTGGGAAGCTCGTTAACTTTAGCAAACGATTTTGTCTTGGCCCGGGCTGGTGGCATGTTGAGAGGTTTGTCGAGAAATTTGTCAGATGTAACTAATGTTTTCGCCTTGGCTCGTTTTACCGTATTGTCGAGAAGTTTGCAGGGTTTAACTAACCTTTTCATCCGAAGTAGTCTTAAATTTGTCGAAGATATAACACAAATGAAACAAGTAACTAATTTATTTATTTTATTTATTTCATTGGTGTTCTATGCCGTTCTCACAAATAACTAAATTCTTTTTTTAGATTTAAAAAGAAAAGTGAAAAAATAAGAAATGTGGTTACATAAAACTCCATGCGCACGATGCATTCTACACGGACACATGCAGTCCTATCAAATTTCCATTCTACAGCCGCATTTATTTGGCTTGTGATACGTGTTTGTTTGGATTTTGTTTGGATAAATATCAAGATAATTTGCCTTAAACTGTTTTTTTTTTACGAAATTAAACTGTATGCTGTTTTTGTTTGCGTGTAGGAAATGAGCGATTTCGCGATGATTTAGTTCGAACTTATTTATACTGTGTGCCCCATAAGTTGTCATTCATTCATTACTCATCCCTGTGCTTATGAACATATTTACGTTTCATGTTTTCCTGGGGTAAACAAATACACCATCACATATATAATCGTGCAGCTTATCCTTTAAAATGCAGATAAAAGAACAAAACGAAGAAAACAAATGAGAACAATAGTGTTTATATCAAATGTAATTAAAAAAAACATTAAACTACGTCTTGTGTTAGCATTAAGACAAATTAACGCATTTGTTCAGAGTGTTGTTTAAGCTTCCTCTATGTTTCGTGATTTTCATCTTGATAGATCTCAGCTGTAGTCATTATATGTTCTGATGACATATCCACAATGCCCTCAGGTCATCGGCTGACGACCTCTTACTTCAAAGGATTGTTGATGTTTATTTTACGCTTGGCAAAATTTCTTTTTTTCTTTGTACTAATGTAGCCCTTCTGTGTACTGGTCTGCCTAGCGAACTGCGCTTTAGTTCAAATAGTAATCTTGTATATTTTCTCATTATACAAGAAAAATCTAGATAAAAGGTCAATTAGTACAGTGTCAGAGCGTCAAAATTTAACACACACTTAAAAATGTAAAGATAAACTGAGCGATTCAGACAGTTGTCAAATTGCATGTCTGGAGAACGAATTGCTTGTTCGCTACAGAGTGTATGCAAATTTACAAGACACAGGCTATTAACAGCAGCAATACCCGTGTGATTTTTGTAAATGTTGAGAACGATGCAGGAAATTGGAAACTCTTGACATAATATTATTGTTATTTATACCTTGTTCACATTCATATATCGTTGATGTAGTATTTTTTCTCAGTTAAATTCATGGAAAATGACCTATGCTGGCAAAAGTCGAAACGTTGAAACCAGAGATTTTCGTACTTTCTCACGTGAGGCTCAGGGATAAGACTGGATATTGCTTATATACCTGGCCGATCAGTATGTTGCCTATTAAGACGTCTTGTCAGTTGTCAGTGGCATGGTGCATGTCAAAATAACCTGAAACTGGAGTGTTTTAGTGGAACTTTCGTTTCTGTAGATTCATTTCCTGCAAACGGTACAGCCGTAAACGTGAAGTGTTCTTTATAAACAACTAAAGTAGGCTAATTTGAAATTGCAACATCTACGTGATGAAATACTTGCTGTCATGTGTTGGATATGACTGTATACGTTAATGAAGAATGTGTGTTTACAGGTTTAATATGGCTGTCTACGATTACAATGAATGTGTATACACACTTTAGATATGGCTGACTACGCTAACAAAGAATGTGTATATACACACTTGATATGGCTGTCTACGCTGACAAAGAATGTGTATATACACACTTGATATGGCTGTCTACGCTGACAAAGAATGTGTATATGCACACTTGATATGGCTGTCTACGCTGACAAAGAATGTGTATATACACACTTGATATGGCTGTCTACGCTGACAAAGAATGTGTATATACACACTTGATATGGCTTGTCTAGGCTGACAAAGAATGTCCACGTTAATGAAGAATGTGTATTTGCACGTTTGATATGGCTGTCTACGCTGACAAAGAATGTGTATATACACATTGGATATGGCTGTCTAGGCTAACAAAGAATGTGTATACACACGTTTGATATGGCTGTCTACGCTAACAAAGAATATGTTTGTACACGTTTGATATGGCTGTCTACGCTAACAAAGAATATGTTTGTACACGTTTGATATGGCTGTCTACGCTAACAAAGAATGTGTATATACACATTGGATATGGCTGTCTACGCTAACAAAGAAAGTGTATATACACATTGGATATGGCTGTCTACGTTAGTGAAGAATGTGTATTTACACGTTTTATATAATGTACATGTACATGTCTGACATGGCAGTTTCCGTTAATGAAATATCGTCGACAAATGTGCATAAATACAAATGAGTCAGATCGTCGCTAAGTGAAAGCCCCTAACTGAACTTCGTACATGACCCTTAAATTACTTCGTTAACCTCGCATTTACCCGTAACATTTAAAATCAACATCGTGAGAATCTAATTTACTGAGGATATTTTTTTTTACACTTTCTTTATTGAATGGAAGTTTGCAGATGACGCTTTTATATGATTTATGATGTCTCATGGTTTGAATTACTACATCTTACCGCAGAAAATGGTCGTCCCCAGTGGTTTAAGCTAGTCATTTCACTAAGGAAGATAACGGTATCTGTCGAGGACTCTTAAACGCCTCTGAAAGTTTCAATATTTTGTCATTTTTTTGTATATTGTGTTTTGTCTTTATTTGTAATTTTTTACTTAAGTTAACGAGAGATTGAATGGTGAAATGAACCAATGGTAGGAAATATTAAAGAGAAAGCCACAAAGTTCATTGACATGGTACTTATATTAACGTAGGCTCTGTTTGGCTTTCTGTCGTTTACCTGAAAATGTTTAGCAAAAAAACATATCTTTAAAAACCTTTTAACGGGAAAGGGTTCATTCGCTGAAGAGTTAAGTGAGTGTGAAGATAATTGGCGTATTTCTTGATTATGAAATATAACTCATTTTACTCAACTGATAAGAAGTCTAGGAAGAGAGCAGAGGGAGAGTTCAGTTTGAAAATATCCCATCCATGCACTGAAGACGGTGTGACAGTCTTCACTTTTTGTTAGATATTTCACCTCTAAGTCATAAATCAGGTTGTAACTCGTGGCGATAGTATCTACGATTGCGTGTCGTTTTACAGGTACGGGACATTTTCTTTTCCCAACTTGGGCCGTTTGCCGGCGGCGCTTCGCACTGATTGGCACTGAAGAGGACTTGGGTGTAGTTTGCCTCCAGCGGTCAACTACTAGATTACTAATGTGCCTATTTCATGCATGACGGCACAAGGTACAGGACTACCCAACAATATCCCCACGAACATTGACAAATACCGTATACTTGTAAAATCACAAATCGCATTATTTATATGCTAATGAGGTTATTGTTTACTCTCCCTCTATTCAGGCCTTCATGGACTTGTCGAATCACAGATAGATAACTTATAATAAAAACTTATTACAATTATGTTAGTTCGTTTTTTCTGTCGCAAAAATTATTAGCTCTCAAGAAGTTGACCTCACAACGACTTCCTCAGTTATGTTTGACTTTGCCAAACTCCCACTAAAATTCCATTTGAAATTAGAGTTAATTAAAGGTTTACTAAATTGCGTCTTTGACTAGACCGAGATATCCGTTGGTTTTCCAGAGGAAATTCATCGCCCAGATATTTTTCTTATTAACATTAAACAAAAAGGAGAGGTAAGCCTTTCACAATTTATCCACCTTTTCGAGAAAATAAGACAAAAGGGCTGTTAGTTTTGATTAAGAAGACATTCTTGTCGTAATTAAATTAAACGTTCTGCACCTATTCTTTCTACTAGCGGATTACATATTAATGTCTCATTTTCCACGGTGGCACGCCCTAACCACAGCAGAAGCCAAAAAACTGGCGTGATACATGTATAGCCTTCAGGGATATCGCGTTAACCCTCTCGTCATCTTAAAGCCACCATACAGTTACCCAAAACTTCGATACCGTTAACCGGCCCCCCGTCTGCTCCGGGAGCGGTAGATCCAGGGTCAATCCTGGGTCGAGTCACACCTAAGACTTTAAAACAAGAAGTTGCCGCTTCCTCGCTTGGCGTTCATCATGAAGGGGATAGTGCAACGAAAGGTTGACCCTTACCAGTATAACCAGTATAATGGTTCGGGCTGCTAGGGGGGGGGGGGGGGGGTGGGGGGCAGCTTACTTGCCTTCGATTAAGCGTCTCAGTGAAGCAGTACTAGATAAAAGAGCGGTGGAAATCCGTCCTGCAACAAGGAGGCACATTAGATGCATTCTAAGGATTCCTTCGTCGTCATATGACTGAAAAATGGTTAAGTACGACGTTAAACCCCAAGCACTCACTCACTCCAATACCGTTATAATGTATGTATGAATTTTGCTTTTATTTGAGGCCTAATAATGCTGAGAATATTCACATGCATAGTTGAATAATGCCACAAGGCTAGTATACAGGTGAAATTGGGACACTTGTATACATTACATCATTCCAGAATTTAGTAGTGTTTCTTTGCCTATTATAATATTTACTCATGTTAATATTTTAGGCTGTACTCAACAATACCTCACTTATACGACGACGCTCAACATTAAGGTGGGAGGTAGCTCAGTGAAAAATATATTATATAAATATTATCTGTTATATTGTTATATGTTTGCAATGCACACCCCCATATTAAACATATGTATAAATATTAATTTATACTAAGTATTATTTAAGTGAAATTTTATCGGTAAAATACATTCACAACTTACGAATTGTATAAATTGGGACAAATGGCATATAACACCGGCATATAAGGACGCATGTGAATAGGCTGCTTTTCGTGTAATTAAAAGACTCCTGCGTACGTATTTTGAGGTGAACTTCCTAAGTAAGATTGTGTGTATTTGCAAATTTATTGAGCAGTGATTTGTGCCATTTTGTCTTTTACTTATTCGACGGTGATCGAAAATATGGCTTGAAGACTTTTGAGGATATCTGAGCCATTCTTCCGTTGCATGACAAACCTACTGACTTCAGCCTGGCGTAGGTGGACTTGGATCCTAAGCATCGGGTTCTGTCCCGCCAAAGCTGACCTACGCGTAACGCTTATGTCAAAAAATTCATCAAACCCTTGCGATTATAAGCATTTGGTGGCGTCTGACCAGATTCGTTTTCGTTGCGCGATTGTCTACAACATGGATCTGTCGGCATGTAGGTAGCAACGTGACTGTCGTGAATGATACTTCCAAGCGACCAACTGTGCAAAAGCTGTCCGGAGTTGTACCTCCAAGATACAACTATATAGTTCCAGTCACAGGAAAGTCCAACATGCTTATCTCCGAGTAACTTCTGAGTCATCAGTTTTCGTTGATAGCAAGCTTTATTGCTGATTCCATGGTTACAGTGTCTTTCTCTATGCATCGTACTGACTACACACACAAACGTCTAATGGAAGAGATGTTCCAGTTAAAATGCAAGCTTGATAGCATATTCTTACTGTATTCAATACCTCAAGTTTATCAGCAAGATTTTGCAGTAATGACTTGTTAAATTTAACTCAACGTACAATGAAACTAGCCCAGCTTTTAATGCAGGCGAGTTTCAGTCTGTTATGGCAGCTTTACCTTTTCAGTTGATTATTATGCATTAATGATTAACTTACATGAGTATTTGTGTTGCTGACAATAAACACCTTGGAAATTATTTCTCGTGAAAATGAAACTCCAGTGACTAACAGGCTTCAGTGAAACTCGATAGCTATTGTATTTAAGCAATTTAACTTTTACGCTCAGCGTTGTTACGCCAATCTTTCTTTACACTTAATATGACACTTCCACCGTGCGCACTCTATTTCACGAGGTCGCCTCCGTTTAATTAAATCACAATTTATTAAATTTGCACTAAATATTATAAACTGGATTGGCAATGAACCCGAATGTTGGCAATGCAACCGTCGGATGTCCTCATGCATGAACTGTTAGACATAAAAGTGTCAGGCTCAGGCACGTGTGAAAACCGCAGTATGCATGCGCACTTCACCATACATGCAGTCAACATCACAATCGTGTTATTTACGCCACACTTATAAAACTTACTTACTTGCATAGTTTCGTGTAACACGGTTAATGTACGATTAACATTTTTGTTTTACAGAGTTAGAGTAACATGGTTTCACTTATAGAGCAGAAGAAATTGTATTCAATATTAATATTTTACCTTAAGCACATAAATTACTACAGTGTTATTGCTTTTAAAAAGGCGTTTTTCTGTTAATTGGTATTTCAGACAAACGTGTGGTTTCAGTGCAGCGTACTAATGTTGATGATACTGATTTACCTTTATTCCTAACTGAATTTTTTTAAAAGATTGTTTTTAGTCGTATAAATTTGAACAAGCGCCTCTGCTCAAACGAGTCTACAACATTAGATCCACTTGTATTTTAAAATTTCAAAAGAGATTATTTTGCACTGAACAACCTTGTGTAAATTTGCTCCAGGCAAATGTTATCGTTTGTTCACATTTTTGAAGTTTATACCCTTAATTAACCAGTTGTAACTGTCCTTTCAACGACTTCTGCTAATTGAAACTGCCAATTATCTTGCAAAAGTCAGCGAAACTGAAACAAAAAGCTTATGATAAACTCATGATTTTGTGACATAGCTTTCATATTTGCCGGTAGGGGGGCGAAGGCCACCCACGGGGAATTGGTGACAAATACCAGATCAGATCTATAGGCGGGAAATAAAATATGATGATAACGCTTATAGTCTCTTAACAAAGTCATGATTTCCCATTAGCATTGTATTCAGATATTTACTGATATTTCAAATGTTTTATCTCCGGGCAAGTTGAGTTCTTTTCCGTTCTATAAACAACTCAGACAAGCTCCGTTATTTTCCAGAGCCTTTATTAATTATACATGGTTTTTTCCAGCTGCAACCTGCTTGCAACAGGCCTACTCACAATGTTCCTCTTGTCAAGCAGAAATGTTAAATTATTTCCATCTGTCAAATCCTTAACTAGCTGTGAGAGAATTATAGGGGAAGTAAGAGTGTGGTTCGTTCAGTACGTTTCAACTGACGAGTTATTTAACTAGCTTTGTGGTGTACAGCAGTATTTAAATGGACATGGTCAGTCATATCCAATGTTAAGCTTACAAGGCAAACTACGAAAGAGTGCGTGTTATTTATTGATTTATTTGCTTGGTGTTTTACGCCGTACTTAAGAATATTTCATTTATACGACGGCGGATGGTGGGAGGAAACCTGGAAAACCTGGAAAACCCACAACCATCCGCAGGTTGCTGAAGACCTTCCCACGTACGGCCGGAGAGTTATTTATTGATGCATGCCTCTATATATAATAAAATGGTTTACAATGATGTACAGTGGTATTGCTGATAAATATTTATGGTGTTTTCCAACCCCTAATTACACAATACTTCAGCCTTCATTTTTCTAGCTCGAGCAACTAGAACTAAACGATATTGGTATACCAGTGCTGCGGTTGTACTCTCAGCCCTGTTATCGCTTATATTATATATCTGCATAAACCAAGACTTTCCTGGTGGACTCAACATCGCGGAGGCCTGATCCCTCGGTGTTGTTTTCGGGGTGATATTAAATGTGACAACGCAGCATTTTGACGTCTAATAAATTGCTATCAACATCAAGGATTTTATTTACTTAATTGCTATTAAGCCATGGAGCTAGGTGCGTTAGGGATGTATACGTTGCTAATGTTTCAGAATTATCATGTGCCTGAAGGTTAGAATAAACCCCCAAAGGGCGTAAATTAACAGTAGGCCGTATTGAGGGCCATATTGGTGGAAGACAAGAACACAACAGAGCGAACGTAACACTTCAAGACTCTCTTCCCCTATTTACTGAGCCTCGTACCGATCCTAGAAGTGTCATACCAAGGTGTCTTAGCCTGCGCTATATTCACCACATTCCAAAAATGTACGGAATTTGAGAAAAATGCATATAAATAGGACTTAATTAATCTATGTGCTCACAAATACCGATATTTCTCCGGTAAATCATCTTACTTTAACCAATTAATTAACCACACAGTCTGCAACTTAAGACTGTTGTTCACATCTTGACAGGTGTTTATCTGTAATTTGTATGTGAAACGACGAGAAGTTTTTCAGATTAGTTGGATTATTTCCTTGTGATGATAACCAAGACCTCGTGTCATTACAGTATTAATACAATATTGTACTCAGGGTTAATGAAATGTTTAGCTCCCGGTCTTAACTTAACTAAGGGTCGGGGTGGTATACATTGGCCATTAGTTCGTCACTGAAGTAATTTAGCTGTTTTAATTAATTATAATGTTCAATTTAAATTAGTATCGCAACAATTTCCCGCTCCTAGTGTATTATTAACATTCTTCCATGAATTCCTTTTCTAGGTGTGTATCAATTAGAAATACTTAATGTTTGTCAAGGTGATGAAAAGAAACGAATCACTGTATTTGTATTTGTTATCATATACATATTTTGTTATCGACACCAGATATTCTAAACGATTTGAATACTGATTTCACTCAGTCACCTAGAATATACTTTACATCTTTCCAACATCATTGAAGGCTATTGACTGCTTCTCCTTGCATGATTCCGTCCTATTTTCGTGCTTCGTATGTATTCTTAGTTCTTTGGTGGTTTGTATTATACATCGTTTCTTGGAATTCACTTTGCGATAACTGACCTAGATCGTCCTTCCTGGTTAACGGCTGGTATACGAATGTCTGTTTCGACACACAGATTGACGATTTATTTGTTTATTTCATCGGGGTTTTGTTATCAAATGAAATACAGTAAACCAGTGGAATCGCCCCAACGCACTAAGCAGTTTTTTAGTATTGCTTTGACGTCTTAAATGGCTGCATGAAAGTAACCTATTATCAGAGCATGTTTAAGTATCGTAATAGTCACGTGCAATGCATGGGTTCTGGAAATCTATAGAGCAGTACATTTACAACTGACGTAAACCTGGTGTGCTTAATTAATCACAATAAACCTATGATATACTCTTATATTACACAAACAGTTCAGGGCTGTGCAATTAACATATTTAGTTAAATTGAACATGGACAAAGTCTGCTATTGTGGCAAATCGTGACTTGTTCGTCTATATAGGGACGGGTCTATCCCAGGCTGTGACGACACGCCTTACTCTGATAAGCATCTTTTCATTTTGTTTTTATTATCTCGTGAATTCTTAACTAAGATCAGGCGGTTATATGTTCATCATAATTCTCCACTGACGTCTACTTCTCTTGAAGTTTTGTCAATTAATTTCATAAGCCATTTCAACCTTTCAAGAAATCTTTCTAATTAAATTAAATAACAAATGATGCATTATGCTTTGTATGGTTTTGACAAATTAATTATGTTTAATTGATAGTCATGTCTGGGCGGGGAGAGTATGATAACTATCTAGAAACCCACGCGAACACAGACAGCTTATGCGTATTGGACAATAAATGTTAAATGTTTAGATGAAAGGTTACGTGATATGTCTGGCTGGGGTCAAAACTCAGTCGCGATTAAAATGAGCGGGAAATTTGAACTTAGTAAGTTTTTTAATTACGGTCTGGAAAATCAGACATATATACTAGTCTGTCTGTTTCTTAAAGTCATTCTTTACTCAGCACAATATTGTGCACATCGATTTCTCATCTGTTCTAGTTTTGCACCTAGCCAACTACTGATTTCGTCGTATATTTCATAAATGTAATTACTGATAATAAGAAGTGTGAATGAATTATTGGGTTTTAAGGTCGTGCCTAACAATTTTCCAGCCGTATGACGACGAGGACCCATCAGGTGTGTGTAGTATAGAGTGTCTTCTTGTGGTAGGGCGAGTCAATGTCGCCAAAGTGTATCAGAGATATCAAGCTGAAGACACCAGATATGACACCTCACCCAATCACATTACACTGACACCGGGCCAACCAGTCATGCTTCCTTGCTCTTGCCACTTAGTGCTGATCGCCAAGCGAGGCAGTGGCATCATTCTTAAAGTCTTGGTATGAACCTACCCGAGTTTGATTCTGGGGTCTCCCGACTTCCAGGCGGATACCTCTAACCATTAGGCCATCCAAGCGGTTACCAACTTCTAAGCACCGCTCACACCCACCTCCGGCCCTATTATTTTCTTAATCTCTAATAGAAGCCCGGGGAGTTGAGGTCCTCATTTCGGAACAAAATAAACAAGGGTTTCTCAAATGTCATTGTTGTCGTAGTTTAAGACATTTCACCATTCATATCAGGTAGTTTATGGCCTATTTGAGCTAAACTGTCATGATAGAAAATTCAGTCAGTAACATAAAAACAATGTTTTGATCACATGTCATATGAATGGTAACCATGGTGAGGTGGATTAGAACAAAAGCAATGCTATACAATTAAATTAAAGACGCACGGGACAGAGAGTAAGACCGGAGCAGCGACGACTGTGTGTAAATGGTCACACGTAACCGGTGAAACACGGCCTCTTGTCAATTTACCTCAATAGGGTTTTGTTCCAACTGTTCACGTAAATGCAGAAGTAGTAGCAATAAGTAGTACTGGCCCCCAGGCATCATGGCTTATGCATTTATGTACAACATTTCCTGAAGTTAGATTCTGGACATTCCATAAAATCACGACGACCTAGTGTATCTGACGGGCGACCTGACATTGAAATGTATCAATTATTGGATGTTAATTTCATTGCATAAAAACAATATAAAACATCATTGTAGTATTTGGCCTTTTAATCAATGCTCGGTAATCTCCTTCATCGATGCTAATTAAACTGTGTTAGTATCAGCAAAAATAGTTAATTAAAAATCAGCCCAAGATATGGGTATATTGTGTTTGTAAATGCCACGTGTGTGTCTTGACAGATTGATTCCGCAGTCACGTCACGCAGGCTTGTCACATGGTTAAACACGTTAATCTCATGTACAGTTTTCCGATAGGCATGTCGTCATTGGTCGCCCACTCTCTTTGATCTACGTTACGAGCTGACAAATTAATTGACAGCCCGATTAGTAAGACGAGGCATCCTCGTGGGTGTTTCTTGTGATACGATCAGGATAAGGCGGGACATGACAAGTGACTGTGCCCAAGAGATGGTAGGCGGCAGATCCCGCTACATTGTTGACCGCATTGACGGTGGTCTGACACCTTGGAAACTTTATTTGGCTTATCGGTTCGAGAGGGCGCCAGGGGGAGATAACTTTCTCAACGGTTCTGAGTCAACAACAAAGATGGTTACAGAAATTCCCAAAGCTGTTCAACCAAATATCAACTCTGCTACATGTTACAACCGTATACATACAATTCAACGCGGTACATAGTTATGCATTGCAAACATGCGTTAACAAGTTTTAATGCCAGCTGGATGGACGCCAGACCAATCAGTCAGAATAGTTTATAAGTGAGGACCCCCCCCCCCCCCCCAAGCTGGCCGCCGATTTGTTCCATGACCAATGGTATCGCATACTCGAATCCACCTCTCACTGTCAGTTACTTTGCAAAGGACTGCTATTTTTCAAGGGCATTTCGGTTTCGTTCGCCAGACACCAAGCCAGTTGTCCTTGTAGTAAAGCATTCTTATGTGCGGTGAAGTAAATAAATAAATAAATAAATAAAGAAATAAATAAATAAATTTTGATTTAAATTGTGATCATCATAATAGACATACATGAGTAAATTTCAAACTTGTATCATATGATTATACATTATGCTGAACGTAAAATCATGAGTCTGTATATCAGATATGCTTAAAATTCAAGTATATGAATTATTTTTGTTATTTGATTGTTTCGTCCCCTAATTGAGATAAACTGCCAAGAAGCCGTATTTCATCGGTTCAACTATCACACTGTCGTCTCTACTCTGGTTATATACTCTCTATTCTCTAAATCTTTTTATTCCGTCCGTCTTTTTGTTTCACTCTGTATACTTTCTTGTGTTCATTGGTTGATTTTGTTGAAAATTGTTTTTGAAATTAGCCTTCCGATTATTTACCCGAAATGTCCATTATAGTTAACGTCTCGTATACCATGTTCGGTTCGACTACTGCATTTACCCGGATAATTAACCAAGTGATCATTTAATCATTTCTTTAATCAACATATGGTTTTTGATTTACGCCTTAATCATGAGCATGCCAACATGAGAAACCATCCCATTTGACAGGCCCATAAACAGAAACCACAATTGGAACATGTGGCCCAATACGCCTATTGGTCTCCCATTATTGTCTCCTATTCATTCAAGTCAACTAATTAGTCACTCGATTAATGGCCTCGTAAGGTGGCGATCTTATGTGCCATAGTTGTATCTAATACCGCTTGACTCGATTCTAGGGGAAGTATAGGCATCCATCTTTATTCCATCGACATGATGCCATCATGAACATTTGCAATCAAAGCGCAATTGATGCTGATCTGAAGGTGATCTTTATTTGGTCAGAGAGATCTACACTTGTAATCGGTCATTTGTAAAACTAATGATCGCTTCTCGGTTACATGTTACCAGCATTACTAATTATATATATTACGATCTATAAATATATATTATATAGATTATGGTATGGCGTTATAGGTTGTTTTGAAAATGGGTCTTGCTATTATCCATTTAGAACCCCTTTCTTGGTCTACGACTGGTATACGAATGTCGGGCAACGCTTATAGGCTCACTGTTGTATTACAAAGGCGTTAGCTGCTTGTACAGTCTTCGATGTCATGAGAAGAACAAATGGCTGTCTATTTTTAAACTGGCGTGGGTGTTTGGTTTGTGTATATACATTTGGCTACAGAAGTGTATCCTGTATGACGTTAAGCTAATAACTCAGCGGGGAATTCCCAATTACACCAACTATCTACTTCCTGCCTTTCTTTAGGTCACTAAAAAACTTGTAGGCGTAATTTTCGGGAAGATAATTTCGCAGTAATTGCCACAGCACGATTCCAGAAGCAATAAAGTATAAGACTTTAAAAAGCTTTAAAGTGCGTTTTCAAATATTGCACTGTTACGACGAATTAAGGAAAAGCCTACGCACAAGGCAAATACGAATCTGACTTATCCTTATTTCAAAGTTTCTCTACGCCGATATATAAATGTAGGAAATGGAACATGTGCATTTCAGTCCCACAGATTCGTTGTGGTGAATAAGATCGATACCTTATACGAACAGTTGAAATCAAAGCCCAACTGAGATACAAACTTTGAGTAATGACAATTTGCAAACTAGCATGGCACACGATCTGGATAATTTAATTCATTTGGGTCTTTCCCTTATGGTCAAAACTGTTGACTGTTAACATTGCCTGATTTCTTCTTTTGTATATACATTCTTTAGTTCTTAGGTGATTTGAGTTGAAAATTGGTGGAACGTCCATTTTGGCTGACGGCTGTCATAGGTGACAATAGGTGACATTCTAAGTCCTTTTCAAATGCGTTCAATGTGCGCAGTTCTACAACACAGCATTTTTAGTAATTCAAGACCAGTTACGTCTAATAAACTGCAATTGACATCACTCTGTTCTATTTACCTAATTCTGCTTAATAAATGATACTTGGGGACGTCTAATTTGCTACTATTTAGGCCTTTACATGAACAGTTAAAATAAGACGCTAACAGATCTAAACTGACAAGAGTTACGCGCGCCCATTTGCCGAATATTTTATACGACGGCAGCCAGCAATATGGTGGGAGGAATCCGGAGAGAACCAGGGCGAAACCCGGACAGAACCAGAGAGAAACACGGACAGAACCGGGGAGAAACCCACGACCACCCGCAGGCTTCTAGGTTCCCACGTACAACCGGAGAGGAGGCCAGTATGAGTCGTCGCTGCTTTAGTATTACACTCGGTGCTGAAAGTCTTATATTAACATTAAGTTTAAAGCTTGTGTTCCCCCGACTACATTATCCATGTTGAATTAATTTGGGACACGCGTGGATTAAAATTTTGGAAATTAGCGATGGTAAAATAAATATAATGATCAGGTTTTAAATGCTTTGGAATCTGCACATCTACTTTGAATTGTTATGCCTATTTCGGTATATTTTCAATATAATATTTTTCAACATGTTGAAGCGCCCTGTTTCTTTCTTTACGTTATAGCTATGTTTGAATTTGTCATCAAACTTGATGCCATGAAACATGCTACTGGTTGGTTATAGCCTGCGGATAATTATGAGCAAATCAACCGCTGAGGTGAAAAATGTATCTCACTCAATCGTGTTTAATATTCGTTTTGTAATCCAACTTTTTCGCGTTGATAAATTCTGATATTTCATCTTTACACAGAATATAAAACTAAATAAGTATTTATTTATTTATTTAATAGGTGTTTTACGCCGTACTCAAGAATATTTCACTTATACGATGGTGGCAAGCATTATGGTGGGGGGGGGAAGCGGCCAGGGCCTTGGGGGGAAACCCACGACCATCCAAAGGTTGCTCCAGGCTTTCCCACTTACGGCCGAACTAAGTATATAAGTTAGTGACACAATTAATCATAATAATATCAAACACTGAAATCTCCCTTTAATGAAGGTTCTTTAATGAATATGTCAAAAGTAGCTTTTCCAAACATCAATAAATACTTTGAAATTCTCTGCCTTTTTCCATAATGTAGTATGGCAGTTGGTGATAACATGCTTTACAACTCATGTTATTATATATTTGTTGATGTTGTTAGCCTGGTGGGAATTATTGTTGTGATGATATAAAATCTAAAATGTAGAAAACAGAACAGAAGATATTAATATTTTAGAGACTGTCTTGCGTTTCTGTTAATGTATCGCTCGAAATTAAAGGCTTTTTAAGGCATATACCAGAGAGGTTGTAGATAAACAGTGAAGGGTAAAGAAGGTAATTAACTGGTGGTCAGTGACCGGGACTTGAGTTGTCTGGAGCGTAAGGTACTAATATGGACAGGCCGATGTGTAGCGTGAGAAGACGAGATGTGCAGAGAAAACCAACAGAGCCCAGGGCTTATCCTACTGAAATGAGAGAGCTAATCTCTCAATCTGAGAAAGACCATCCCATTTCAGTTATCTCTCTAAAGCGATGAGTGGTTTTACCCGACCAACACTATTACCTGTATCTATGTACAAATATTTCTTTTTTTTCCCAGGCTAGAAGCAAGTTTACAAGTACCAATTAGAAGGGTTCACCTTGACATTTAAAATCAAACATGAAATGAAGACATGGTCATCTGACAGGAGACAAGCCACTGGAGACCCCATCTGTATTACATTCACCTTTAAAAAAAATTCTTGAACAGAGTTAAATGTAATCAAATATGTAAATGCTCAGGTGGGCTTTTGGGGCTACGTTGATAGTATTGGGCACCGGTTACGTCACAGGCTTTTCTTATTTTGGCTCCAAACCATACATTTGCTGTCAGAATAGCTGCCACCGTTGTATTAGAGAATGTGATACATAGTGCCGTCTTTATAAATCAGATAATCAAATTCAAATTCTAGGTACGAAAGTTTTTAGTTTTATTTTCATTTAGTTGTATTTTCATTTAGTTGTATTTTTAGTTGATACTAATGAAAGATTGGCCTCTTATCCTCTCCATCTTTATAGTGTGGTTGGAGAGATAGAATGTATGTGTTAAAAGCGATCGCTTCTTTACTTTCATCTTTGTAATTGTTTGCATAAATCTTAGCTATACTTTTTTAAAGGATTATATAAACATCTCTCACGTGCTGATTCGAGATGTGGCAGGTGTTTATTTACAGCTGCATTTACATCAGGACTTAAAACAGAGTGGCTAAACTTAAGCTGTATATTATGTTGATTTCTGTGATTTCTGTGATATATGTCCATTTGGTCCTGTGGTGCATGGGTTTTAATTGGAACTGATATTCAAACTAACAACACAAAAAGAGCAAAAACAGCATTGTCCAGATGGAACCAGGTTTTAATAGAGACGGGCGAGAACATGGGGCATTTGTCTCGTAGAGGACGTGCATGCGATAAGTTCATAATCTACTCGGAGATCTGATATGTTAATCTATATGTATATATCTTGTAGCTGACCACCATGACTGGTGTGAGAAGATAAATGGATTATCGAAGTATGTGTGTGTGGTGGGGAAGCAATCTGCCTGCGTGCGGGCCGTATAAGCATCCTTCTATAAAGCAGGCATGCTCAGACGTACGGCCACTCTCACCTTGGGAAGATTATCTATGTTAAGCCAGTCATACTGTCAGCGATGATAGCTCCCTAAGGCGACACGATGCTGAGGTAACACTGACTCTCAATCTGACCAGGAATGTATGACCATTTGCCAGTGACGGCTCTAGCTTGTCATGTCCATCCATCAACAGCCAGTCTGGGGCATGTGGTCACTGATCCGTGCACTTTGCTATCTGTCAGACGATTTCTCTGTCACCTTGCCCTCGGGTCCTGAAATGGACAGCTTACTTACCTGACCAATAGGGACTTCCCCCCAACTCCAAAATTATAACCCTACGACATAAAAGTCGTCAAATAAACCGGAACTTTACTAAAATATGTAGAATACTGCACTATTCTGCTAAAAAGTTCTTTTCCGTCCTTTTAAAGAAAAAACAAATAACAAATAAAAAACTTGAAACAATTAAAAAAATCAAACTTCAATGACATAAACAATGTGCAAATTCACATCCTTTCCTTTGAAGATTGCATATTGTTTAAATATTTCCCCCTTTTTTGTTTTTGCTTATTATTAAAACGCGACTGGTTAGACGAGAGTGCGTTCTGGGCGTCAGTTTGCTGTTAACAGGTAGACATATCAGTTCCTAGCCTGATTTGGTATCACTCTGATCAGTAGTTCTATTTTGTATTCACGGACTAGTAAAACCCCTCGGTGATATGTGCATTGTCGTCTAGCGATCGTGAAAATGATAACATTCTCTAGACATGTCAGCTATGCCCACAGTCCTGCTGTCTTCATTTACCTTAATTTATCACCACCAGTTAATAAATCCTTTCATTTCATACGTTTGCCTTTTCCATTTTTCTCATGATGTATTTTTTATTTGTTTTCCAGATTTCTATCACTGACGAATATTTCTGGTTATCATTACTTTACTTTCTGCCCATGCCAACTTTGGTGTTGGCCCACCCTTATACGAATTACAACAGACGTTTAGAGAAACTATAGTTCATGGCAAAAACAGATTCGTAAAGTACATATCCTTATCTAGATCCCAAGGTTTCTTTTATATTTAAAGGTATTCCCTTTTATTGTCATTCGTCATTTATTGATCAAGACTTAATACCTGCAGTTTATCAGAGGCCTAACACAAACAGTTTAGCTGATGTTCACTTTCTTTTCTCTTTGCAATTTTAGATTCATTCCAACAACTGATCAGAAGTGAGCGATTAAGCACTAGACATCTTCTCCACTGGATGAATAAGGAATAAGCCTCTTAACAAGATGATAAGCAGGCGTAGTATTATCTTTCCTCAAGACGCACATACGTTGTAATGACACACCAGCGAACGGTTGATTTGGATACAGTTTCAAAAAGACTTAGTTTGCCTTTAAACTGGTCAAGAAAATCTCCCTCCACAAAACGTGCAAGCTCAGACAAATGTATTGTATGGTTGGAACAAGTGCGATAAGATAGTGCGTTTATGCGTCAGGTCCATATGGCGTGTAGACTGTGAGATAATCCGCTGCCTGGTGATCTAATTGAAGCTTGGGGATCGTCAGTTAATTGTACAGGTTTTCAGGCTTGACTCTAGTAAGTGTGCTGGCGTAACCCAAACCTTCTCCACGTCAGACGAAGCACAGACGAGCGCTTTATCCAGTACAACCTAACTGAAACGAAATCCTTTGAAACTTCCCAAACCATTGACCAGGAAAATCATTCGGCATTCATAAATAAAGATTATGTGATGGCAAAAATAACAGTATTTATATCGACGTAGAGCTCCTGGGGTCATCAGTGGGGTTGTTCGTGTCTTGTGGAACACTATAGACCCATCTTAAACACGACACCGCAACAAAAACACGCTATCCTGAACTCGCACTTTGTTCCTGTGGGATCTACCCCGGGAGTAATAAACCAAGATAGGTTAGGGTGTGTATCAGAGGCTAGCAGTTCCTACAGACCCTTAGCATAGATAACAAAGGCTTGGTGTTCCTCAGCACCCTAATAAAAGCATCAATTAATCCGCACTGATTGTCCAAATCTTCCAATTTACCGTTGAACTTTCAGCCCCCTTTCACTTTGGGTGGTCCAGCCAACGAAATAGGAGTCAGACTTTTGTAGTTGCAAAGTTTCTTGGTCATGACTACTGGATTCTGAAGAGGATTTTGCAAGCTTCTCTTCCTTCAGTATCATGCTATACTTGACTATTCTGATCAAAGGTAGAAATTATTTGTATGACTCGATTATGAGCTCTGGTGCTATTCTCTAATGCTGTAGTCTTTTATTTGATAGTGTCCTCTGCCATACCATTTTATATGATATTATTCCCACCGTCGCATCTTGTTAAACTTATACATCAGTACAGTAACATTTTTAGTAATAACGAATTCAGGTGGAAATGCAAGGACGCCGGCAGGGAACTTTGATCATTTACTGGCATTCAAGTGGAAACTGAGTGCCCCTTTGAAAAAAAATATACAAAATGTAACCTTTAAACTGCAATATGTGGTAAGAGGTAAGCAGATAAAAGGACAATTAAGATAATAAATTAGATAATAATACATTATATAATTAAATGTATTAAATAATGAATAATTAATTGCCAACAATAAGATTACTCTGTAATATATCTGATAAAATCTGGATTTTGAATAATATATTCAGACATAGCCAAGGACAAAAGACAAATAAAACTGCGTGGAGACACATGTGAGAAAAAAGATTTTGTCTTGTTAGTTTGCAAATTTGATTACACTTCTGGTCATCGGTAAAATGACGACTCTGATAAGTTCCCCTGATTTGAAGGTGGATCATCTACATATCGCTTGTCATACCCAATCGTTTGCAAGTTTAAACATAGTTTTCTTATTTGATGCATGCACATTTACTTTGCGATAAGAGTTTCAGGTATTGTTTTCATTTCCGTTTGCCCGCCCCGATGGCTCGGTTGGTAAAGCGTCCTCTACGGGGGGCGGTAGATCCAGGGTCAATTCTGGGTCGGGTCACACCTTAGATCTTAAAGAGGAAGTTGTAGCTTCCTTGCTTGGCGTTCAACATTAGGGAAATAATGCAACAACTGGTTGACCCGTATCAATATAATGGCTCGGGTTTGCAGCTTACTTGCCTTCGGTAAGTTGTCTCAGAGAAACAGCACTAGATAAAAGAGCGCTGGAAATCCGTCCTGCTTAATGAGGCAGATTACATGGACTCTCGGGACTTTCGTCGTCATATGACATAAAAATAGTTAAGTACGACGTTAAATCCCAAGCATTCACTCGCTCATTCCCTTCAAGATAAATTCACATCACACTCAAGTCTGTTGGTCACAGTAAAATCTGTATTCATTTGTGATGCATAAGCACTGAGCTTTTGTGTTCAGAGAGAAAAACCTCTAACAGCTCAATGTCTTATTTATCCAGGGAAGCGATACTAATCTTAAATCATTTATTAAAACCGAACATAACACGTTAACTTCAAAAGTGAAAACATTTTGGTTGTCTTTAAGATTTACTTAGTTTTGTTTTTTCCAGAAAAAAAATTCAAGTCTACTTGTAACTGCATCAGATTGTTTTGTTTCACTAAAACCACAGATCTGGTTTTACCTGTTTAGTTTGATCATTAACAAACCGTTGTATTATATTGTAATGTGGTGACAACAAAACACACCAGCCGTGAGTTGTAATTAGTGGAACTAATCAAAGACATACCAGATATATGTCAAAATGTTGGAATGCGTGTAATAAATATCACCAGTGCTGTCACATGATGGGGACGACGTGTACTGGGTAATGTCGTGTGAATGAAACGTATTACATATCGGCGCAATAATTGCATAATATCCTGTGCCTAACCCGTAGTCGTTCAGCTGGAACTACCATGTCATTGTCGTTTCAAAATGGCTATATTTATCAGTTTTGTAGATTGTTGCAGAATATTACATGTAGATAACGATACCCTGTTTGAAGATTCAAACCCTGTTGCCGCGGAATTTTAAAAAAAAAATGGAACCACAGAGATTTTGTAAAAATTATTACAAATTGTGTGTTATTGCAAATTGCGTTTTATTGCAAATTGCGATTAATAGCTCTTTCCTTTATTAATTGGTAATGTCTCCATCTCTATCCTAATATCGCTCTTAAACTAAGTGGTTATCCAACTGCATGCTGCAAACGTTTTCCTTTATTTTATCTGCAGAAGAAACTTCCATTAGCTCATTACTCAGCCAAAAGTAGATATGTACGCTTTAAGAATTAACAATAATGAAGTCAAATAGTCGCTTCGTTAGCCAGATGAATGTTTCAAAAGTTAGAACTATGTAAATAGTAGAACGTATTAAATGCTGTTATTCATAACCCACTCTTTATGCATAACACATTTATTATAAGTCTCAGCGCCAATGACTTGTTAGTTTTTAACATTTCTATATTATGTATGACCACATGACCTCTGACCTCTTTTATACTGCGTCAAATTAAATGTTCGCCACACCCCTTTGCTACGGTAATTAATGAGCGAGGGGATGCGTTTTCTGTCAGTAAAGGAAGTTGATGTAACAGATTATGTGTCATACTTCATTATAATGAGGATCACTTTGTATATCTAAGTAACGGACAACTTGCCTTGATTACAGGACATTTCATTGGCTGGATTTGTCAAATATTACGCCAAAAGGATTACGTCGTCGGATAGTTAGGCATGTGGACATGGTAAATGCCTATAGTCAAAGCTGCTGAAATCGTCCCTTGGCATATTGCAAGACAAAGGTCAAGGAGAGAAGGTGTTAAACAGACGAGCGCTGCCAGTGCCCTAACAAGGTAAGGGTCTTTGACGCTTTTATCCTGAATCCATAATACCAGCTGCCATTGCATTATACATTACAAACTCTCACACATACGAAACATGGGTGACAGTTGCACTATATATATCCCTACAAATGGGAAACATGTATGAAACTGTCACATGCATGACTTTGCATGTGAGCTGGTGGACGATAAAAATATAAATATATTTGGTATATGCGAAAACATTTTAAGTACAATCGCGTTACATGTCATTACACTCATCCGAGACGTGTCGTGTAAGAAACTTTAAGCCTGAGCCCATTGCCTTGTCTTTCCTATTTCCTTCATATGAAACGCATCTCATAATTACTATTGTTTATGTGAAGCCAGTGAAAAAATGAATCATTCATGACCCTAATAGTATAACACATGACTCCATGTGTATGACACATGTTTTATTTTGATGTGCGCAATATTTTAAGATTATTAAATGATGCATTTTCGCTTGGCTTCATATAACGGATGATGTAAAATGAGGCAATCATCTTACGATTCAGGGATGGCGTAGTCATTTATCCAGGGGTCACTTTTGTTGAATGTGTGTCAGATGTTTGCGTATCAAGTACAAAGGTCTTTTGTGCACACAATATACGTAGTTGACAAATGACACACGGTACATTTTCAGCATTGGCGGCTGTATAGGTAAAAGCTTAAATTGTCTGGCTCACTGCGATTGTCAAGCACTTGACCATAGAAAGCGCGTGTTCAACTCCAACTCTCGCTGTTTTCGCCACGGCTTGAAACCAGGACATTTGTCAGGTAGCAAGCAGTGGGGGTGATTTACCCTGCGTTGGGCAGCAAATTTTGAGATTCCCTTAAGTTCACTGCGCTGTGGGGGCAATAACCAGTTGGCAAAGCTCGGATGTTTGCGCATGCAGTTAAACGTTGGTTGAAGATCACTTGTCTTAATTCCACCGATTTGTTGTGGATATCTGTAGGAGACACTTGGAAAATTTGACCGTAAATTGCCAGAAATCGGTGATTCATGTAAGTAAACAAAAATCAGGAGTACGGCCTTAAACACCTAACAACGAAGCAAATCAAAATACACCGTACATCCTAACTTCTCTTTGGTCCATGTTAAGACGATGTCTCACTAAAAGTCAACTGGGATGCACGTTGTGACAAAGCAGTTAGGTGGCTTGTCTTTTAGCGGCAATGGCACGCGTGGTGGAGGTTCTATCCCGGTCTTGGATAAGGAATTTATGGATTCCTTGGTGATGGCAATCTGTCCCCGTGAACCCTTTTACAGTATAGTATTCCACCAGTCAGACTTGGATAAATTTGCCAGTGACTTGCCTATAAAGCCGGTGCATGGTTTACTCGTGGCAACTTGGTTTTGTCCACTCATCAAACCAATCGCTATCATATAACTGAAGAAGCCTTGACCATGGCGTTAAGTATCAACGAAATAAATCAAATCGATAAACATAAGATGGTGTTAAGTTCATGACATGGTACGAAACCGAGTCACATTATACTGACAGCGGACAGTGCTTTGCTAAACGCCAAATAGCAAGTACCAACGTTGGCAGTTTTAAAGTTATTTTAGCTAAGTCTAACCTGGCCCTCCCAATTTTAACGCCAACGCTGTAATCACCAAAGCATTACCTGCGCTATGAGCAAGCCCAGATGGTCATACTAGATACAATCTCTCACCAATTTTCTTCACATTAAAAGTCTATGAAATGAAAGAATGCGGCTTCATTAGCTCTCATTTCCCGAGCCTGTATATATACTGATTAATGTTGGTTGATGAGTTCCATTGCAATTTCCAGGTTTTTTAATTGTACTTAGAGACAGAACAGAACAATGTTACAGAACACTCAAATGTTTATGATTAATGTGTGAATGACAGGTCGACTTGGTTCTTGTATATGTGACCTTTAAGTTTGTATTGCTGTTTTAATGACAGGAGTGTAAAATGCGAACGCATGAAAGTGAATGTATATACAAAAGTTATGTAGGCTATAATTACGATCTGGCCTGATTACTCTCTCTCTCTCTGTCTTTGTAAATGTTATCATGCCTATCACCATAAGGTAGCCGAGTACATGCAACCTTCAGCAGAACTGAATTGACCACATTCACTCTCTTAAACCACTGCTTACAAAAGTTACAACAGCTTTTATTATTTTGAAACAACTTTGTGTTCAGCACAGTGCAACCATTTGTTGTATGTCGCACGCCGTACGTCAGGCCAAAACAAATTACATTTTATAGTTGACGTGCCGCCCAGTGTGTCGGCCTGCTTGTATCTATTGTCATTTTTTCCCGTGTGAACATATAAATTGTTTTTTTTGTTGACTTCCCGGCTTGTTTTTATCTTTGAGGTAAACAGGTTATAACAAGATTCTTTTTTCTTTAAAAGTCTAAGGTGTATTTGAAACGAACTGCACTCGGCATCCGCCTGGCTGTCACACCAGAGCAGATAATAAGTCTATGCGATACAAAAGCAATGACCTCTCAGCTATTCACAATAGCTCTACCCACCTTTATCGTAGGCCTTCGCTGTGCTTTGTTTTGCTGTATTATTTATCTTCATGAATTATCTGGAATGACAGGGGTGCAAAATTTAAATATGCAAGTCTCTGTTTAGTTGAACCAATTGTGTACATATTTAGCACATGCATGCTCAGGGGAATTATCCGCAGAGGCCGAATCATAGTATAATGTCATTGAAATCGTATCCATCTACGAATGCCAATCAGCGGTCACAATCGTTTAAATACTTTTCACGTTTACTTGAAAGTTTACATTGTGTATAATATTTCTCAAGCAGTTTTGTGGCAATCATCGTTAATATCAATCATTGTACTTTATGAACCCTATAAGCCGCAGGCCAAGATTGAAGCTAAATTGCATAAAGTCCTTGACATATCTATGACAGACTCTCTGTAAGGCATGCAGAGAAATAGCTGTGAGTTGAAAATGCTCTAAATTCTTATTTTATTTATATATTTCATTTGCTCCATAAGTGATTTCTCCACTGATGTCTCTGATTAGACTTCTTTGCTTGATTATTTGCTACAAATGCGGATATTCATTTCAGTTTTGTCGTGTCCTGTTGGAAAAAACATTGGGAAACAATTACAAATATTAAATATTCAAGGCTTAAATGCTTGAAATCAAAGCACATATTTCAAATAAACGGTTTACTATGCTTTATTTTATGAAACAAAAACATATTTCATATTTGCCGTGCCATGTACCCAAATTTTTGCAACAAAACACAGTTTTGAATAATCTGTGGCGTGTGTATGTTTCATTGTTTTATTTTGCTGTGAAAACTCGTTTGCATAATAGATCTCACCCTAAATGTATATCCGTACAACAAAACGTCTATTTAAAATTTATTGTGTAGTGCATATTAATTTCACAGAAGTGTCAGCAACCTGCGGATTTTCGTGGGTTTTCAACGGGCTCTGCCCGGTTTTCTCCCCCATAATGCTGGTCACCGTCGTATAAGTGAAATATTCTTGAGTACGGCGTAAAACTCCAATCAACTAAATAAATAAATAAATAAATATCTACACTGGAAAGTAAAAAATGTGGTATGCAATATCTGACTTACTATTACCAAGTATATTATATTTAGTATATGTATAAATATAAGCTTTTATTTCTTTAAAAATTAAACACCTTCCTTGAAGAAACTTCAGTGCTGAAAATTCAATTTCAATGCTTCAGCTATGAAAAGTTGCATCTTAATCTTCTTAGATAATACTACTGCCCTGACTAGGGTCATTAATAAATCTGGATATTATAACCCACTTGATGTGTCTCACGTTGATGACGTGACACTGTTAAAAGATGAAAATACCACAGGTGTTGAGATACCGTTAAACAGATCCGGAAATTATGTAAAAGTTGGGAATATCTGATTTTTAAAACGTGTCAGATCAAGTTTCTCCCAGACGATGACCCATCGATGTACTAAGAGTCTCGTTAGCATTTGCTCTCTACTATGAGCCCGTGTGAAATTTAGAGCTAATGCTTGATGTCACAGGCTGATAGCTGCACAATCGGCACCTGTGCCATCTTCTATCGGGTGATTTATCTTCCTTATCGATTATTACAGTAAATAATCACCCTCTGTCGTGGGTATTATGTATTAGAGGTTGCAGATCAAGCCCCTGCCCAATCAGGCGAAAGGGATGTGGATGCTGATGGATCATCGATGCGTCTGTTCTCACGACCGCGTCGCCAGGTGGCACGTTGTTGTTGTTGCGCTGTGAATATAAATGTACATGGAAACTTGTTAATTTTTACTACGTCTAACGAGATGTAAGAACTTCACAGAGGATTTGGCTTTCTTCTTTCAATCCCGACTTGCCAGTACAGTACAAGTCTCTGAAAAAAGTTCACATTGGCTTCCCATCACAGAAGATGGAGGCATTACAAGATAACATTTTTTTGTATGGCGCGGGAAACGGAAATCAGACATGGCTTTTTTTTTCCTTCTTCACTACATATAAGTTCTGACGGATGAGACAGGAAATATTGTCAGACAGAGATTCTGTCGGTCTGTGGAGAGATACAGCTATATGACGTCTGCTAACTGAGCACGCCAGTCACGATGCCACCCCATAACATTTCTGCAATGGTTGCTTAGTATAACCATCTGTCTGGCTCAGTCAGCCAAGGTGGTCGGCTAACATCATTGTAAGCAAATAACACGTAAATAACATATAACATGTAATGAAATTATGGCTCGGTGAAAAGCATTCATCCGTCTTATGATATTTAACTTGCAGAAATTTCCTTGACTGTCATTTAGATGAATGGTGAAGAATGGTTTGATCCAACTGTTGCAAAATGTAGGAAAAAAGAGGAAAAAGAAACGTGCTTAAAAAAACGCCTGTTCACATTTCAGCTATGGAACGTGTTTCTCTCTGATATTACCCGGCAAGCCTCTGGCAATCTCGCTGCTGTCACATGACTATGACACCAGTACTGATCCACAGGTCGTCAAATTTCAATTAACCAACCAAACTTTCATCACTTTTCTCTTTTATAACGCAATATAACGACATGGTATTTGAATAGTGTCAGTACAGAATAGCTTACGCGGGCGTCGCCAAAGAAACCACAAACTTGTGTGTTATGTGTCAGAGCTGGGGACATTAATTGTTTCTTCATTTTATAAAGTCAAGTATTTTAAAGCAAAGGTCCGTGGGTACGTCAACACTGTTGCGCTGCTTAACGTGCCGTGAGCTACGATTTCATGGCGAGTTAGTCAGCTCGGGGCCGAGATATAGGTGCAGGGGATGTATAAAGACCCATGATATAGCTCCTAGGAGCATACAGGACACCACTCTAGTACAATTAGGAGCAGCATTATAAAAGGGGAAATGTTAGATTCACTTTAGTGTGAACTCAATAAGCATAAAATAGCTAACTGCAGGGCTTGTGACAAAGAGGGAAGATAAAAGGTGCAGTGATCCTAAACATGGGTATTGTTCATAAACCGGCCTCCGCCATATGGCCAATTGTCTACCTAAACCGACTTTAAACCATCTCATAGTCACTTTAATCACCCTGACGCTGACTACAGAATATGAAGCAGAATAGACCCCCCTCCTTATGAGATATCTCGTCAGTTAAGCTCCTATGTGTAGCTCGCTTAAGAAGGGTCCTGGTAGCCCTTTGACGTAGTCTAGCGGCGAGGTTCGCCTGTCGGCAACCGGAAGAGAGCCTCCCACTATAAGACATGCTCACCAGAGGACTGTCCCTCTAACCGTATGGTTACCGTCACTGTAGGGCCACAAAGTTGAAAAGCTAGCTATAAACTGGTATTCCTGGGCCTGGGGCAGGAGGAGATCTGTCAAACCTCAAAAGCACGTATCTGTACGTAAGCTCGAGAGAGAGAGGAGAGGGCATGAGAAAAACAATAGCCTCAGAACATGGCTGTAGCGTATAGCAGGGAGATGACATAGTTAAGCTGCTACAAGGTAGGGACGGGAGTTCGCAGCCAAATATCAACTTCTCCGTGGACTGGTTACTAACTACTACATTTTTTCTCACCTGCCTGGAATCTAATCCTCAGACGTATTGTCCAGATTGGACGTGGCACTTGCGAATACGAAAAAAAAAAAAAGAAATCCACGGAAACATCGGTGAAATTTAACATATTGTATTTCCCACGGAGTATACCATTGGAAGACACACGCCAACTGGGAGGTAAAGGTGTACACGGTAAGTTATATGTAGGTGGTACACATTTTTTCTGACAATTTGCTGCTACATTTTTACTTTAGAGACTACTTTAGAGGGTATTGTGCGTTTTTGTCTGAGGACTAAAGGTCGTATAGAGTGTTGTGTTTATATTGCCAAACTGACAAGACGTAGAATGGTACCACGCTGGAAAGTTGATTTTTATGCGGTTTTTGTGGTCACATAACTACATGGGGATTTAACCTTGCGCAAGAAGTAAGGAATTGACAGGAAGAATAAAACGGAGGATTAATGCATGACTTCAAGAGATTTGTCGGAGACGTCAAGGCAATTAATGTAGTATTTCTTGACCATTAGTCGTGTGGGTTGGCTCTTGGATAATAGGCCATTTCCCCACAAAGTGAACAATTACACAGTTTCTAGACGGTACATGGGGATTAGCTAAGATGGCCCGTCTATCACACTCCAAGTGCCGGTCTTCAGTTTCTCGAATAGGAGCCAGACAGGTAAAATATATGCGTGAAAATTACTAGTATTACGTGTCAGGGTGTACTAAGCGTTTATACGACACAACAGGGGCATTGGTGATTTCTGTTTAGTCGGATGAGCTGAACTGTCAGGGGTAACACTGGCGTGAAGTACTGTCTTCATAACCACTAAGCGTGTAACGTCTTACCACATTCAACGGACTTCACTTGTTTTAGTGGAGTACGATACACCAAGACTCTACTAAGGCAGATTACACCGACGAACACTGGCAAAAACGAAGGCCTCACTCTAAAATCACTGGGTTCAGTATGAATATACAAGAATCATTTTGTATCGAAATTTATGCGTTTACGTAATTATACTGCCATAAAAAATGTAGTCGTTTCTCGATAGGTAACCATTACTAAACAAGATATACGAGTTAGAGATGTCCTCAGTTGACACGGAAATTCTGGGGTAGTAGTAATGGTAGTAGAGGTGAATGGCTGTTGTTGTTGTAATTGGTTTTTCCTGTATGATTTCCACGTTCGTGAAATTTTTATACAGTACGGATAGTGTGAATAATTAAAGTGTGATCTATGTTCTGGATGTTATTCAATTCCCAAAGCTGGGTACAGCAGATCTCATGACTAACATTGGACGTTAACATGTATTTGTAGTTGCTATAAAGGGGTATATGACATACAGAAGTATATAATGCTAGGCAAGCCCGAATAAGTCCACTGGAGTTGGCAAATGTTTGTGCATTTCTGTCAAGAAATAGTGGGGTTGTTCAGCGGAAGGATTGCATTTAAAAAGTGTAAAAGTGGGGCATGATCATTCCACTGTCTACCCAGGTAACGGCGCTAAAGCTGGCAGATAGCACCACTCTCCCGCCGCCGAATTACAATCGTGTATAGAGTTATCTTTCATAGCATAGGAAACTGGGGCTAATGATCAACAGGTATTGTATATACATGTACACATGAATTAACTCCTTATCACGCGTTACTGGCGTTATGATGAATTAAAATTTTTTGTGAAATAAATATTCAAACCTGTTAAGATATTTTGGGTAAATGTACATCACCTGTAAAGACCAAGCTTGTCATACACACGACTGGCTTTAATATTGTTGCAGATATTGCTAGTGTTTACCTAAAAATCCACGTCCCTATTCATCAAGCTCTGCCTGCATGGATGCTTTTTAATTAACACAGCCGAGATAAAACACCTCACACCAAGCTAACTCAAAAGATATATGTCTCTAAACCAGTAAAATAAATCTGGACATTCTTTAATTTTTAAATGTTTTGTATAGGTCTGTAAAATTTACAGACTGTCTGTAAAAAAACATAGTAATTATAAATTTATGTGAAAACGCAATGTACTAGTACTAGTGTGTTCTTGAGTGAGTTTTGTTGCACAGTTGTACACTTATCCCGTCCCTGTTGCTTTAAGCCAGGTGATACAATTAACCCGTTTCTGTTGAATTATGCATATCTGCTAAACCACATGAGCCGATTTCCTTGTTATGAACTGAATTTAGAGCGTTTAAGACGTCTATCATCTCACGCCTGGGTAGTAATTCCGTCATTTCTACTCTTAATATGGCGCTTGGAGCTAATTGAAATTGACAGCTGTAAAAGAATAAATGACTCCGTCATATAATGTTATAGTGAGGAGATTTTGAAAATGCATACATATCTTTGCACATTCAAGCTGACGTTGTATATGTTGGTGTCTTCATCTCGATGTTTGGGTATATAGGCCTACACTTTTGTCGTTTTCGTGTTCGAGCTTTTTGTTTTATAATATTCTGTTGCATACCTATACACGTCTTAAATCTATCATAAAGAGCTTTAGCATGATTATAAATCTTTCATGGTAGGTTTAGTACATTTGACTCGGATCAACTTATTATCATATATACTGAATTATGTGATAAAAATCTCACTGACCCGGAATGTGCATGCAAGTTTTCGTGATGCTGATTACACCGAAGTATTGTAATATGAAAAGGCATCGTTTTCGCTTAACTGAGTTCTAGAAATCTGGTAAATGGGAAATTGCTTTCTTCCCATATATACGTACATACAGGAATCCGTAAACTTGCATGCTTTGCAATTTTTAACTTTGTATACGTCTATATTTTGCGGTTCCCCTGCTCACGTGTTCTCAGATGGACGGTGAAAATGTCTAACAATAAGGTTACAAAAAGTGACAAATATCTACGTAACATCGAGAAATGGAAGAAAAACAAATAAACGTATCGTCAATCGCCATCATCTTTCGTCATTATTGGCTTACATATAATTATTACTTCTAACTGGTGTTGTCCTTCAGGAAATTCTCTTATCCGTGCAGCGCTTTTATATACCCAGTCACAACTACAAAAAGTGACTCTAAAGATAGTAGTGTAGCTCGGTCTGGAGTGTATAATTCGGGAGCGCTATCTGGTTGAGATTAATATACTCACAGTGGATATACAGTTATCTAAGACACGTAATATATTAAGTGTGAGAAATATCGTAAGTAGGAAATTCGGGCCGGGGAAACTCCATACTACATTGGGATGCCATGTGGTTAGGAATAACTTTGATGTTCATAATTAAGTCGGACGTCAACATTTTGTTTCATAGTATGGGTAGGCGTGTAAAGACGTTACCATTCATGCCGTCTGGGAGGCGGAATATAGTACATACACGATCTGAGAACAGTTACGGACAAATCATCGGGAAGTGGAGTGTGGGTGTACAGAACAACTTTAAATTGCGTACCATGATTTCGACCGAATGCTGGATACACTTAAAGATGTGCTCGGTGGTTTTAGACTAAATATTATTCATCGTTTTAGGACGTATTGCTCTTCGGCGCTTTGTCGTCAGTGTCTTGTATAAAGCTCCGTGTGGGTCTACTAACCGCCTTTTAGCGTATTAGTCAAGGTTGTAAGATAAATGTGTTTCTGAAGCCGTTTTTTGTACGGACAACTTTTAGAATGGTTTATCTGAGGCATGCAGACTTTGCGGTCGTAGGTTTTCTGGTTACATTCAGACTTTTTCCTTTTGTCCGTACTCAAGGCAAATCTCGCCTTTCTGATCGACAGTTTTCCCCTGCCTCTGACGGTCGTCCAGGTGAAGCTAATGGGCTGTGCATAGAGCGATTAAAACTCTATTGTATCTTTTCGGAAGACTAAAATGCCACAGCGTCTAATGACTAGCGGATAGATTCTCGAGCTGTCAGTCTTTCTGTGTCGTGAAATCCATACTGTACAGCAGCCATTCATGAGCACCTTAGACCTGTTCACTAGCTCTCGACAGAAAGCATCAATTCGTGATCACCGACACTTTTATATTCAATAAAAAGGAGAGCTGATCGACTGGCAATTGTGAATGTCAACAAATTTGCTAGCGTTTAAATGCAGATCCGTCTTAAGATTACAGGCGGCGGATGTGTTCCATCGCCAAGTCGAAGTCTGCGGCATTTTAGTGTTGGGATTAGGGTCACTTTAGTGGTTTAACCCGATCAGCTGGCCAGTGGTCAATTGGCTATGTGATGTGACGGACAATGGTCACATTCTTGTAGACCTGAAAGTTCCTGACTGTCATTGTGACATCGATCAACGGTGTGATCTATGGGGGTTTAGGGGCAGTTTCCTTCATTATAGGCCCTACCAGACCTTATATCTCGACCGTATAAGCTGAGGGCACCGGTAATTCCACACCTGTTACCTTAAACCCGTTCAGCTGTTACCTAGGGGAAAACTTCACCCACGCGCTCCCTTCCTTAATCTTACAGAAAATGATCGATCGGACTCCAAATATCATTTTACTACATGTAAATGGTATCTCTTTAGTTACATGCTAAGTTCATTTCACTGTTTTATTTATGTCTCCTAATCTAAAAGTGCTGTTATTTTGTGGTTTCAGATAAAAGATGGTTAGCTTATATTTTTCGGCGATGATAATTCTGTTAAAGTACATTTATAACAAGAATGAGGGATGCCTCGCTGGATCAGATGACTAAGGTACTGTGTCACTGTGAGGTCGCCTGATCGCCATTTCTTCTGTGGCTTTTAAGTCAAGAGGTTTTTGCAGGTACCTGGCGGTGGTGCACTCAGGCTTCCTCCATCCATGAACTGACCACCGTTATATAAATGAAAATAGATATCTGTTAAATCTGATTAGACATGAGTAGACATGCTTCTGTGTAAGATTTTTATTTGAAATATTACCAAAATATCTGTCTACGATTATTCTAAAAGTTACCGTCTTTAAATTGTTTCTCCTGAAAATTTCGGTTGTCTATAAACTAGCTGTCTCAGGCAGTGCCCAAGTTTCGGTTGAGTAAGACTTGTGTTTGGTAGGTCAGAGAGTACAAAGCGTTCCTCAGCTTTCTGACACCTGCCCTTTCTCTTCAGTGCTACTTGACGTCCATAAAACATACAAATTGCCGGGTGTGTATTTGTGACTGTGAAAGGGGGTCAAATTGATTTTTGTATGGGACTGTAATTACACGTGAAAAGTGCTTCACAGAGGAATCTGCCGTCTCATATAGAGGCAAAAGATGATATTTTTTTAAGTATTTTTTTTTTTGATAAGTATTTTTTATGGAATATTACTGATTTAACTGTTACCTTTTTGGCACACTGTTTAACCTGTATAAACACAAAGGAGGCTATCCTAAATTACTATTCGTATTATGTTATATTGTAAATACACCTTGCCTTGTTATTTTTGTTGTTATATGTTATCACCTCTGGGAATAGCTGGGATAGAAGTTAAATAATCAATTAACATTATTTCACGTTAAAATTACGATATAATGTTGAAAATACATCACTTGTAAACTAGCCATTTTATCATTATATATGATCCAGGACGAATAAGTATGCAAATAATCCAATATATTAATCACCATTTCGAAATCCGTTGTATTTCGACAAGTTTTCCTACCAATATTTCAATCAATGTTTTATTTAAGAAATGCATGTATAAACCACTACTATAGAAAAAATATAAACCAAAGTCTATATATGTCACGAAAAGCTTACGATGAGTACACGATTTACATGTCTTAGTGAACCAACGTATCAGACTTTTCTCGGAATTGCTTTTGATGGAAATATCTTTCTCTTGGTCATACATTGATCAACATCCTTCCTCATACTGCACCGGATTCAGTGTGATAATGAGAGAATTAGAGGAGAGTGAGACTGAACGTAAAACAGGGATCCAGGAAGCGAAATGATCATTTATAAGGCTAAGTGTATTTATATATTGTGCCGAGTGTTCGGTCATATTTGTGGTTTGTTCTTTAATTGGAAACCAAATTGAAATCCATGAGAAACACGCCAATCCCTCTCGCGGTGAAAACGGAGCCCTGGGGGAAAGTTTGTCGCTGTGAGAAGGTTATCTGTGCTTCCCATCAGAAATACCTACCCATTATCCAGCAGTTCGAATTCCTTCAGAAATGATATCGGAAAATGACTTTACTAAGGTTTCTAACAAGATAATAAAACCTTTTGTAGAGTCATGTATGTATCATTAAATGAAGACGCTTCAAAGACGAGTCGATTTTGTTTTGCTGGTTTCATCGCTGTCGTAAAATGAAGCGAGCTTTGCTCACACGAAATGTCCCCGCGGTAACGCTGGGTGCCGAGCCGAGCTGTGGACTCTCAAGCATTCCTGACCCCGGGGGTAATCTTTGAAACCGCACATTGACAGCAAAGAAACCAGGTCCACAATAACATTGTCTTGTATACTTGTGTTTTTAACTGTACTGAAATTTACTGTAATACTGAGCCGGCTTGATAGATAGTGGTCAACCGGAAGATCGGAGCCGAGCACCAGAGAAACGCGTTTTATGATTGGTCAACCAGCTGAGGCCTGCATCACATGCTCCTAATCAACATTGTAATTAATTTTTACATTGTCAATCAAACTACAATGACAGCTAATACGGAGGAGGCATGACTTCTGCACGAAGCGATCAGTGGAATTGATTTGGGAGAACCACTTGTTGAGTTGAGCGCGTTTCCCTGAAACCGCTCGGGATTAAACCAGTGACGTGGGTGGAACTATTTACATCTGTTCGGAAACTCTTTGGATTATGTTTCTTATTTTCCTTTGACTTGATTGACTGAAAACTTCACTACTTTGCGGTAACAAGGTAAGTCTTACGTATTTTGGATATCCAACGCAATAATGTCACGGAAAAATCATTTATAACCCAGCAACATTTGGAGCTCTAACTTCCCCTAAATCTTTCCGTTCGGCAAAGTTTCCTTGTTTATGGAGACAACGGGCTGTCGGAGTACCGTAATAGTAAGGTTGTCGGTGTAGTGATTCGTCTTTAACATGTTCTTAGTTGAGCAGGAACACACGATGCCGTGAAATCGTGATATCCTATATAAGACAGATCTTTACCTCTCTCAATCTGGGGCAGCGATAAACCCCGTCCCGTACAGCCGAAGGCCAGCCCGCACAGACTCACCCACCGTACGCACTTCGCTCTCAATTAATAGCCCGGAAAGTTACATCTGTTTCGCTTAACCGTCTGCGAGGGTCCCGCACGCTGGAAGTCGATGAAACAGCGCTGATGCATTTCGTCGGAGTCAAGTTTTGATACTGTAATGTTATCACATGCCCCTATCCTACATGAGGTTGTATCAGATGCTGCGCGCGACCCTCCCATACTTATGTCTGTTACTTCCACTACTCTCGCGGGTTTGTCACTCAGGATTATGCGACAACTTAGGTATCGCTTACTTTGATCACAAAGTTTATCAGAAAAGTGAAAGAGAAGTCGAGCCGACCACCTCAAGTCGGGACTAAGTCAGTCAGCGTTAATCGTGCTTTGTTAACTAGCTCCAGCACTTTAATATAAATGTGACAGAACAGCTCCGTTAACCGCTTACGTTTTTCAGAAGCAGGGGATTACTAACTGTCGAAGCCGCACGGCTTTTACCCCCTCACATGCCCGTCCCCCGTGCCATACGTGTGATGCAGGCCTCCCTCATCAAGTTCACATGTGACAGCATTGTGTGCTCGATGTTGACATAATGGTTATTAGATGTCAACTCAGATTGTTATACTGAGCTTGCTTGTTAAGCGTGTTAACAAGATACAGGGTCTTAAGTTAGACTTCCGTAACAGGGGAACTGATCCGCTTTAGGGACTTTCTTATAGAGCAAATTACATTTCCATACACTTATCAACCCATACTGCATGCTCGTCACCACGATTAGCTCGTCTCTATTTCCCTATTATCATTCCAGCCTCTCTGGCCTTTGGCGATTCATTTATATCAAAAATCGCTATACAGAAAGGGAGACTTTTTCTACGGGATATATATGACCACATGATAGAGTTACTAACTAGAAAGTGTTAGTTTTTTCCCTGCTCAATTATACGAAAGGAGAAACTCAGCTCAAAGCAAGGCTATCACTTTAAATATAGAAAGTATTGATAATGTAAGCATATAATTACAGTACTGGATTGATAAATCATCCCGCTATATCTCAAGGGGGTCTTCACTTATCAATTACAATAAAGAACAGCGCCATATGGCTCAAATACCGTTAACCACACCGTTAAAAACCAATCATATCCATAACAATTTTAAAATAATTCATCAATTCCAAACATCATAGTGCCATATGATTGATGTATTGTACTTGACAACAGATTGTTGAATTTGGGCTACATGTATATCTACTGGATGGATTTACGTATAGACAGGTTTGCTCAAGGTTTGCCATTTTGAACATTTTCTGGTAAAGTCGCGTGTTGCACATGAATGTTAGTCCTTGGTACATTGCTTGTCAATTTGTTTATTTATTTGTTATTTAAAACCATAGTCAAGAATTTTTCACTTATACGATGCGGTCAGTTTTATGGGTGGGGAACCCTGCACTGGCCAGTGGAAACCATCCACCCAGGCCATTGGCAAGTTACTGACAAATTTTCTGTGACTTACGACTTCAACGAGTTGCAGAAAAAGCCATAAAGGCTCCACAGGGCAGTGAGGGCGGAAACATCTACATATTCCTTGCCCAAGATCAGGTCTGAACCCGTATTTAGTGTGTCCTAGCGATTCAGTGCTTGCCAAGCCGTACCCGTGTTAACATGACGTTTGCTATTTCAAACGTATCCCAGAGTTCCATCAGAGGTCATTTACCGAATGCTTGGGTTCCTAATGCTTCGGGTTCAAACTGTGACATGACACTGGCTACGGCGTACGTTTATGGATCACCTAAGTGTCAGAGATCACTTCACCAGAAGGCTAGGGCGCGTGTAAAACATGGTTGTTTTCTCATTTTTATGTGATCCAGATGCAGTCGGTAATCTGCGTTATCAGGCCCCTCGAATGTGGGGATCAACCCCCGCGCCGTACACTCGCTATGGCGTTTTTACTACCTTTTTAGACTATCCAGTGCGGATTAGGCGACAATCGGACACCTGCCTTGTTTTAAAAAGGGTTTGGCATCGGCAATATAATATTTACCCATCGTTGGCTTGGCTACAGAAACGTTTATAGTGACATTGGTTTCAAATAAACCAACGAGCTTGGCCCTCAAAGAGCCTCTCGTCACCAAATAAACAGTTTGGTTTCACCAAGTGTCGGCAGTCATCGCTGGCCGAGACCCTGCCATAACTATGATGACAAGCTCTTACCGACCAGTTTCACAACTCTCTCTGCGCTCTCGGCGGGTTTCACGTAGTTCACATACCATCTCGTGTTTATACCCATACTCCGCCGTCAGTAAACTATCATTGCAGGGAAATCCTGGCATATTCTCAACTCGATTTCAATTGTATTCATTGAAATTTTGCAATGTCTGTTCAAAGAAAGGATTGACCCGTTTGCACTCTGGTACTTATTTGGAAGATTTAAACAAGCGTGAAAAATACATTGTGACGGAAATTTTTCAATCAGTTGTGTGTTTTCCTTTAGAATTTGCAGTTAAGTTCTACTGGGTTGTTTTATGCTTCTGTGTGTTACTTAATTTGGAGCGGATCTATGTTTATTTATATCTGCTTACACTTCTTTGTATGGATTAAATCAAGAGAGTACAAGTCTCTCCCCTCTTCTCTCACCTGACCGGGTTTAATGTGTTAAGGTGTGAACTTTACGAAAATGTGTAGCCCGAAGTGACGATCTAGCCCGAAGTGATCTCACTGACGACCACAAATTTACCGGCCACTTAGTTACAAGAATCCCTATCCGTTCAATCGGCCTTGATACCGGGTTACTGGGAAGTCACGGAACCTAGAGGTCTAGCTGGGTCTTCAGGTTTTAAAGTCTTCCTTCCCCACCTCTGTGTGTGATGAAACCTTAAATCAGACACCGGCAATGCACACATTGATCGCTCAGTCCTTCTGCACTTAAGACAGTCTCTTAAGTGCCTGATATCGAATTTAACGCTCGTGTTGATCTGATCATGTGGTTCAGAGGTTTATGCTAACATATGCTTCACTGAATCAGATTATCATAGGTCACTTATGAATTGCATGATTTCATGTATATTTTGTATATTTGAATTTCATGTATATTTGGTATATTTTGGATAACATATTTTGCTAGTCTCTCTTTGTCCCTTAGAAAGCATTAGCATAACAATTATCACTCGGCTACCACACTCTGGTCCACTTGAAAGGTGATTCACAATTTTATGTGGCTTGCTTGCGCAATATTTGTAAAAGATGTTTTATTTTGCCTGTGTGTAGCGTTGTCAGCAAATATTGGTTACGTTTGTGTTCATATGATGATACCGGTATTTGACCTCAAGCGTAAGTTGTCACACTGAAAACAACCAGATGGGTAACATCGTCTTGTTTTGCTGTCATCCGTGATGAAATGTGACAATGACTTTGGACAAATTTTGGAAATAAAGTGTATGTTTAAGAATTGGAAATTTTTATAAGTAAAATATATGACAACACTTTTAGATTCGTGGATCTGACCTGGATAAAGCCGAGTGAGAAGAAAGACGTCAGGCAGGTGAAAATGTGTCCTTCCGGTTATGACGTCATTCCATAATGGTTGTATCTTAGCACAATCAGCGTGTGGCGGAGTCGTTCAACATGACATGTAATGATGTATCGTCGCTCGATAAATTAAAAAAAAAACGTTCTCATTTCGTTAGATCTTGAGATGAAAGGGATAAGCGGTAAAAAATGACATAAAAAATAGAAAACTGATAAAACAAATATGTAGATCGAGAAAAAAACTTCTGTTATAGGTAGCTTTTCACGCGTGACTCACCACGTGTGCGGGATTTGAACTGGTTCCTTTAAATCGTCCCTGTTCAGCTATCTGTTGATTTTCGCACTGGTATGACCGACGGAACGGGCAAGCTGCTGTTTCTCATGTCACAGCGAACGGGGTAGCTTGATTAATGGAGTGGTGCTGGATGGCCCGTGGGGCGAACTAGTAGACGGGACAGGAGAGCGCAACGCTTGCCACACATGATTGGCATTAGACACATATTAGAATGCTAACTTAGTAATAAATAAGAAAATATCCCGCCCGCAGGTATCTGTTCGTTTTAACAGAAGCCCTGGGGTGGGTTCCTGGATATAAAATACATGAGTTACGCCAGCAAAGAATGTGTAGAAGAATTCAGGGAGAACAATAGCCACATAGGCGTCTTCCTCACGCCAAAACATCGGGCGCTCCACGAACCCCTCACTTTCTGTAGCAAGTGCTAAACGTTGAATACATTAAGGTGAAATTTCATTAACAAAAATATTTGTTTCACAAATAATCTTATTAATGGATAATTACGTATTAATACGTATAAATATTTATTAAACGCGTGGTTTTATTGTCTAAAATTTAATTCAGCCCGTTAGCGATGAACGGGGTAGAACAGCTTGAATGCAAATCGAATAATTTGCCTTTTTATGAGCTGCTAATTTAGTTCTTGTAGAAATGTTTTGAGCAAAGTAGCCGTAGGCATGACTACGAGATTGGGAAAATATCAGCTTACGTTGAAAACATTCATTTATTCTAAATCTGCCTTGCCTGTGTCATTCCTTGGCAAATATTACGACTGTCTAACTACAGGAAAATGTATGTTTTAGCTAACTTTTGTACATAAGATTTTGTACTTAGGATTTAGCCTTTGTTTTATCAAGTATGATTTATATCTATACGTATATATACATTTGACCTTAAAAACAAATTTTGAGACATGTCACAACACTTCAGGATTGTGGTCAAATTATAATTACGCTAGAAAATCAAATCGACCCAAGTCAGGTTTAATTTGTATTTTTCCATAGTGTAAACTCGCAGGAAAAAATGAATTTTTACATTACGAAAAGATATTAACGTCACTGTGTGACGTACTTTAATTACTCAAACTTTTATTGTTATTTTTTTGACCGGTGATGTTTTTTTTTTTGAATTATTATCCAACCTGTCCCAACGATACAACATATGTACTACAACAACGTAACACACAATTTAATTACTCATTGCTTTGTTCCAAACTTTCTAAAGGAATAAATAAAAATATGGTTTGTTATTAAAGTAAATACAATACAACTTAGTCATGGCTTTATAAAGACTTTCCAAAAAAAAGAAAAAAAAACCCCACTAAAAAACAAAGAAAACAACTAATATGGTGATTAAGTAAATTATCCTATACAAAACGTGAGAACATCTTCCAAAACCTGTAAAGAAGAAGACGATTGCGTAGCGGAAATACAATAAAGGAAGATTGTGGTTGGCACAATGGTGGTATAAGCTGTGGAGTGAAAAAAGTCCGTAAATGGTGTATATTGCGTTTGTGATATCAGCGCAATGTGTGTAAAAGTGATGGTTATCGCATTGGTAATATTATCATGTGTGGGTACATTTGCACATTGCAAAGCTCCGTTCTCTTTTCATTGCTCACAGCATTCAGCAAATTATTAACAGCTTTACAAACGTAATCGCAACAGATTGTCAGAGAATAAAATTATACGTAACTGTATTGTGAACAAATTCCTTCCTGGTGATGTCATTTGGAATTTGGTACAGGAACAATCTTTCAAAAGAGTTGTGTATGTTAGCGTATTCCTTAATCTTGGTCTGCCTTTTACCTGCGCTTTTATAGAACGGCAATGTTATATGCAACTTAATCTACCGTACAATTGTGTTGAAATGAGCCCACGTATAATGCGTCATGTTATTTCCACGTCTTTCTTATGTATGTAGACAAATGTAAAACAGAAAAGAAAAAATCAGACCTATATATGTCTCTGTAAAGAGTATTTCAAACGTTTATTCTTCAGAATGTCGCTAAGGAACAATCAAGCAAATGAAAATAAATAAATTAAACTTAAAATCTGTAACATACATTTTAGTACTTTTTACAACTATTCTGTAGCACAATATTACGGTTTTGGTAAATACTTCAGGGTTTGTAAATTAGCCGTCAATGTACATGGTAGATTTTTTATTTGCACCAATGTGTGCTGCCCAGAAATGAACAGATTTATCATACTGGGAGATCACTTAATACATGCTTTGAATACTGCTTTGGGTATATTTGTGTACTATATGTACGGAGACTTTAATAGATATTGCTTACAATAAAACATGATGGGCATTTTAAAAAGGGAAGCCCATTTTTGGAAGCAGAAGATCGAACTCTGTATTGATATTTAACTTTTCTCATGCATATTTTACTTCAGGTTCTTGTTTTCCACTGAGGTGAACATTAACCAATGATCATTGTTTCATGTGAATTAAAACCAATTCGATGCAGTTTGCAAATTTATGACAAAGACAAAGCAAATTCTTCTGCCATTACTACAGATGAATCTTATATTTATTGCGCTTTACTGTGTTATATACAGTGTAAATTTTAGACGATCGCAATTTTGTCATTTTATCAATATATTTAATCATGTAGGAAATTTATTACCATTTCAGTGAGATTGCTTGTTACCCAGGATGAAGAGGCGGAAGTGTTAGTTTGTGATTTCGTTTTTGTGAACGTTTAATCTTACCTAGCCATTGTTTTGAACATTTGATATAATCGTGTTTATTATAGTTTCTGACTTGTCACAAATATATTCTGCCTCCTTCTTCACGTCAAATAGTCGATGATAAATTACACAGAATTCCAGCGGAGCGGTGAAACGGCTGCTTCTAGGATGTAGTAAATAATATTAAACAAAAAATGCACATCTTGGAATTTATATTAAAACACACCGAAAAACTTTTTGTCACCAGATACACTTTTGCTTTTTTGTAATATTAGAAATTGTTATCTTGCACATTTTGTTTTTCAGTAAGTCCCATCTACCACCCCATTCAAATTGCTTGCAGTTTTTCTTTTATTTCCTTTGTATTCAGTCTATTGTTTGTCATAAAACAAATAGGGTCGCCGGCTCCATTATTTGTTTTTTAATTATGTGATGTGAAGAAAATAATGCAGTCTATTGTTAAACAAAGAAATTATTTTACGTCACATCCTCACTGAAAAATATTACTGTCATTAACTGTCGTTTTTAAGTTCACCAGAGAGAGAATTTTATTGCAGTGAACAAACTTCTCTCTTTTTTTGCTTTACAAAGTGCATTTTAACATAATTCTTTTTCAAAACTTGCTCAATATCACAATGCAGGGCCTTGAACTGGCATGTCTCTATCGTCTTGAAGAAGGGCTGATAACTCTCCGAAGAGGAGACAAAAAAAAATACTATGACAAGATTAACTCCCCTTTAAACTTTTATTGGATTCCTTCTTTACCATTTAAGAGATGAGGCCACCTATTTACACATTTAAATCTATATATTCACAGTTGTCTCCTAGCCTTTCTTCCCAGGTTAGTTATGTTAGGTAATTGATAATATCTCAGATTCGCATGATTCCGAATCTAAAGAGTAAAGCTCATCAATGAAGCAGTCGGCATTGTAATACATCTTAGTGTTGCCAGTTATAGTTAAATATTCACAGTGGGGTTTCTGTGTGTTGAAATATAGATTAGATATATTCTAATTTCAAAATATGTGAAGTTGCACCGACATTACTAAAAGAAATGTTTCATGTACTAGATTTGAGCTGACATACGACAAATGGTCTAGAGCAAGTGTGGCGATGCAAATATTAGAAGGCAAGGCGAGTAATATGGATTTTAAAAGAGAAGCCAACTATTTTTAAGATCTTTTACATAAAACAGATCAAGGGGGCTACAAAAAATAGCTTATGAAAGTACCTTATCACCGTGTGACCCCAAGATCTGGCCGGAAGTAGTCATATAGGGATCCCACGCCATTGTACTAAATCTGTTGTTCGAAATACATGTACATACTTTCTAAATGATATATGCTACATTATGTTAAACATTCATTACCTTTTATGCGATCTCCACGTGACTGACATGTAAATTGAACGTTATCTAATTTAGGTCCCCAAACTGCTGTAAATTCTTAGTGATGACCTCTGTCCATATATCTTTAATTTCTTTCTCGATTACAACGAAATATATCGTGAATATCTTGAAAGTTTGAAAGCCTGCCGGCTGGAGTTAAACATGTCTTTGAGCACTCACCTGATAATATCAGCACAAGAAAGCTTTTTCGACCAGCTGTGAAAAAAATAGACAAAAACATATATATATAGGTTCTCCTGGGCTATCTCTGTAAGAGGTATTAACTACTGCCCTTAGCTCATGTTTCCACATCCATAGTACATGTTTTGAAGTACATTAAAGGAAAAAAATATCTTATTGTACTTTTGTAATGTATAGATATCTATCCAGAAATAGATTATAGAAGACAGCACACACACATGCTGCCATTCAGAGAATTTAAAAATTAAGAAAAAATCATTTATACCGCAGTCATTAATTCTAAAAATTGTAAAATTGTAATGGAATACTTTATCATCTTCGCATTCTGAAAATGAAACGTAATCATTCACGTTATATTCAAGGGGGCAAATGGTTTTTTTCTATTATCTAGCACATATATGTTCCAGAAGGTAAAATTTTCTTTTTTAAAATTTTTACATGTGGTGATTTATTACTTTTGTGTTATCTTCACAGTCGACATCATTTGTTATGTCAAGGGCTGTAAGTATTTGTCCCGTTAATGAGAAAGACATTGATTTAAACCATGCGGATAAATGATAGGGATGTAATAAAATTAACAGGTGTATTAAATTACAGCCCCCCCCACCCCCCACCCCCCCCCCAAAAAAATCACTAAATATCGTAGTCAGATTTGTCCACGGAAGTTAAATAGCGGTTTTGTTATAAAATCGCCAAGGGAAACTGTTTGTTCTGAATTATGAGTGTGTAAACACGAAATAAACGTCTGATTTAAATAAACATGTGTGAAAAGAGAGGAAAGCTCTGTGAAGGCAGCCTGACTGTTTGACTAACAGGCCTTTGTGTGGCTAACCCAAGCCGCCGTGGACGGAGGAGAAGAAAAGATTATAATGGCCGTGTTTATGTTATCCTTCAAATTCTGCCTTCCATGTTGATACAGTTTGAAGCCTTTTAAACCAAGGGGCCAGGAGTTCTATTATCAAGTTAAACAGTTGTCGGATGAGGCGACCTGAGAAATGGGCAGTAAATGGTAGGAGAGGCCGGGTCGTGACAGAGACAATGTCCTGGGGACAGTAACATGTTAATAAGGTGTGTCCCGACCCTACGGAGCACGTGAACTCCACGCTAACACCGACTCTCACTTTTTTGTCGCTACAAGCGGCTGTTTCACCGTGCACTCTCTAGACCCAACCTTACCCTCCTACCCCTAACTTCTCTTCTCAGCAATGTTCTTTGAAGTTCAACTTACATTCATGTCGTTCAGGAGAACATTCCGTCATTTTTGTATAAAAAAGATGTTTTCAGTCCAATTTGTAAACCGCTTCATTTTTCATTAATTTATATTGCACGTCACGTGACGTGAATATGTCAATGATCAAAATGAAATAGGCAGACGGGAACGCTTTTTATTCTACAAAAGCCTGTATATTCCATTACATAGCTATTCAAACCTTGTAAAGTGAAAGTCAAGTCTCATATAGCAGAAGTAAAATTCCTATTAAACCTAATCGATTTGTGTGTCCAACAAAATTCCTTTCTTCTGGTGAACATCAGGATAAAAAGCTGATGTGGCGTTAATGTGGCCCATAAAGCCCACCATAGTATTCAAATATTTGAATGCCTTTCAACACTCTTAAACAAATCTGAAAAATAAATGAAAGTATTTTTACGCATAGTTTACAGTTATCTATATGATGAATCTTACTTCATATTTTGGCTTTCTATTACTTCAAGTTTAAACCAAGATAGGAGAAGGGAGAAATTCTCCCTAAAATCATGACTTCTCGTTGTTATTATGTATTGTCAGATAATAATTGGAATATATGTAACTTTGTTCGTGGGCGGTTTGGCTGCCGTAGGAGCTAGACAAAGTTGTCAAGATAGAGAGAAACTGACAAAAAACATTACAAGAGCTACAGAAAAAAGCAACTTTTTGTCTGAGCAAGGTGCCAAGTAGGTTGTGTAGAAGTTGAAATATCGAGGTTTGTCTACTTACTTGCATATAGTACTGGGGAAAGATAAGATTTTGTGTCAGTGTATCAGTTCCGTCGTATCTGATGAATCGGCAATTATGCCATGTCAGTGATCTGGTCTGCGTGATGAATAATCTGGATATTTTCCAGAACAGGGCACAGTAACCATTCGAGGATTTTATTGCTTTTATCAGGACAAAACTACTGTGTCAAGGATATTCCATCAAAAACCTTACTTGGATAGCAATATGCCTAAGGTTCCTGCATATAGCATGTAAATATCATGTCAATCATCAACCATATATTGGGCATATCATGATACCGGAAAGACGCCAAAACCAAATGTTTAAATTGAAAATAAGCATCATATTGCACATTGAATGCAGCCGTTCCTCTATCTGATTTTAATCAATGCGATGAATATAATCCTCCTGACTTCGTTATACAAAATTAGACACTTTTATAAAGCAGAGCACCAGCGATTTTGGCGCCCACGTCCATATTTACTCAAAAGAAAATTATACTTGTAAAATTTAACAATATTAAAGTGAATCTATGCGTCGAAGACATTCGTATACCAGCCGTCAACCAATGTGAACTTTCCAGGTCAATAATCACAAAGCCAATTCCTAGAACGACATTTAACACAACCACCGAAGAACTAAGAAAGTAAATAAAGTACGAAATTGGGCCAGAATAATGCAAAAAGAAGAAGTCAGCAATTTTCATTCATGCTAGAAAGACGTAAGGTATGTTCTAGTCAACGGAGTGAAATCAGTATTCAAATCATGCGCCATGCTAGTATATAAGTTGTCGATAATAAATTGTGTATCTCTGTTGCGCTCTGATTGCAACTGTTCATATATCTAATGTGGCGATATAATTAAACGTGATAAATATACGGCATTAACACTGTTAATCTGCTTAAACGGAATTAGACATGATCATTATGTAGAGTACCCAATGGATGTGTATGTGGCACTTTGGATATGTTGCCCCACCCCCTCCCCACCATTAGACAACACTTTGTATTTCTGCTGACGTTGCACTCATGTCAAGGCATCACTTGTTTTTGCTTCGTATGAATTAACGAAACAGGTGTGGAGTTTGCTACTGTAACAGTCTTAAGTCCTTAATTTAAATCTATTCAATGTTAAAAAAAGATTAATGGGTGGATTTTCATATTAATTAAATTGGCTTCTATTAAACATTTAAGGTAAGAAGGAAAAGGTAATTAGTCTTAAAAGTAATAACCTTTATAATTAACCGCAGTTGTCTTAGGGAAAATTATTAACGTCAAGATCTCATTGGAATCTTGGAATCATTCCTCTTGATTGTACAACCGTATTAGTGTCCGATAGGCAAAAATCGGAAAGGCTATGTTTACTAAAAATCAATCAAACATTAAATCACTTCCGGGCTGAACAAATGCCGAGTCTTAAACGTCTCAGCTAACGATTGAATTATGGCCGTGGTGGGTTAGACAGTGTTAATATCTTTGAAGTTCTTTGAAGTGTAATTTTCTCCTCTTCCCTTAAACAATTTCGGAAGTATCACGTAGAAGGGAAGGACCGAGGCGTGCCGAACTGATGCGTCCACGGTACCTCTCTCTCGGTCTCTGTCATGGCTGGGCAGAATAAATACATGAACGTTGCCAAATATTTTAGCGCTTAAACATCAAGTCAAAAAAAGGAGAAAGTGAACGGCTGTCGGTCAGTGTTTGTCGGCTGTCCTAAACTATTTTAACGGGAGACTCCAAAGATGAAGTTTCTCAAATATTTTGGTGGCTAACCAAACAAACAGACATGACGTTGTAAAGACGAAGCTTCTCTTGCCATTGTTTTCGGGTCATAACAAGATTTAGTCCGTGGATCTAATAAGGTGGGATTCTGGTCCGGGTCACACTGACATTTTCGTCCATGGATTACCCTAGACTTCTGGGAGACGAAAGCTATGATGTTTTGTAGTCGGCAAAGCGCTAGTGGTGTAAAAATTAACTTACGCATGACGCCATAATTCCATTCCATGGGTATAAAGTAGATCATTGAAAGGGTAGGTAGAAGATTTTGCCAGGTTCAGAATATTTGTAAACACAGGCATAAATGACAATGTTTCACTGTTCGTGTGTTGTAAGACGGTTCGGGATGCATCGTCTTTTCATATCAATAATACAGCATATCTGTGAATCAAACCATCATGTAGAGTGATATCAGTTGTTTGGGGGGAAAAACCGAGGTATTTAGATTTTGTTAATTGATATAGGCCTAAACCTGTGTTATTTAATATAACAAAGTGTCGCAACTTCTGTTATTACAGAACATTACAACTGCAAGGTACCTTGAGTGCTCTAACTTTAAATTTATGCGCTTTAATTCTTCCCTAAAATTAATTATAATATATAATAGTTTTAATAACACCTTATGAGTAATGTTATGTGGAAACAAAAAGAAACTCTCCATTGCCAGATCGATCAACAGTGGAAATCCAACGTGGCCAGCGACTTTAATAGAACATTTTCAGTTTAATCCTATGCTTATAGCGTGAGATCGTTACAATCTATTGTAAAACTCGAGTATGATGAAACCATTCTATGCACAAGTAAATACCGTTGTATTTTGGCTAGATAACCTATATATCGTTTGGTAAAACCGATGCAAACGAATGAAAGTAAGTCACGATACCCCCCATTTGTATTATATTGCTGTGCGCCGTATTTGGGTTCTTGTTCGTTGACTGCTGGTGTTTGAAACTCAACGATCTCTTGGTCATAGTGCGATCAGATCTACATGTGCCAGGATCTCACTAAGGTCTGCCCAGACGAGTGGTGTCATTTAATTGTCTATTATTAATAAATCTTCAGCAGAACTATACCGCCCATATTGAAGGATTTTAACACCAGTCTTTGTTCACCCGTCGACGTTATAGGAATCTGAACGGTTTTCCCACGACTGTGCTTTAGTCTAGTTGACGACGAGGCGGCAGAGCAGGCGACATTGGTGCTGGGAGCTACTTAAAACGTGAGCCCACACTGGCTGTTCAAAACTTGCAGATGGTTGTTTGTACAAGGTTAAATCCTGAAGAAGAGAGACCAATCCGTCCGGGCGACTTGTCCTGTTGACTGGATTAACCTTGGAGCCGCTCAAGAAGTCCGCCATCCGACTTAATCTCTCATACACATCTGCAAATGGGTCGTTGAAGGAGCAACTGTTCTTTGGCTTTGTTCAAGTTCCAAAAGATACTTCACGATAACCCTTATCCTAAGTAGAAAGGACGAGTACGTTGTATGGTTCTCTATTTCTTGGTAGAAACATGGATTTGAATTGAAGAAGTTTATTTGTTTGGTGCTGTGTTAACTTTTGGAATTCATAAGTCCTTTCTAACAATGTACTCAGACTTTGAAGAAGAGACGTTGGCGTCTATTAAATCCAAATATTATTGCCATATTCTTCTTGCTTTTTATATTAATGTTTGCTCAACGTTTTATTGCATTCATGTCTTTCGCGATGGACTAACATTTCTAAGCCGGAGGTACCAAACGTTAACACAATTATTGACATTGACAAGATCGCGTGGGCTGTAACGGCTAATATAGCCCGTTGCATTTTCCTTCTGTATGAAGAACGTTTCCACGGCATAATCAGTGTGATAAAACGCTTCCGCTGTGGAAATAGACATTATCTGATATATTAATTCTCATAATACTTTATTACGCATTTGCCTAATGAATAGCACACCGCCATTTCTTTTACAACAAATCACCCACAGACGAATAGACACTGTAATAAGCGTTGACTTTTTCGAGACGTCGTTCAAACGAAGCCTAATATCCTGCATATATTGCGAAAGGTTTATCTGCATTGAAGACTATCACTGGAAATTTGATTAGCAATCTTCTTTCGCTCGTTTTTCTTTTTTCCATCTCTCGATATAACTGGAAGCTAAAGAATGTCCCAGGGTGCATTTCCTGATACCTGTTAACCTGCACGGTATCAGAACTGGCCTAACACGGTAATTGCTTCTGATGAATATTGTTGGGTGTGTAGCAGGAAGTAGAGTATTACTGGTTCTGCGAAAAAGCTTGTGTAACTTTGTGATGTTTTTTTCACCCTTGGCCCGATGATTCTGTATGCATGTATCAGCTGTGTTTCACAGATAGAGTTCTTTCATGGTCGACATGTTTTAATCTTTCCTTATAAAACAACAGATCTTCACTGAAAACAAGGGCGTGTTTGTTTAGTAATCTGTCATAGTGAATATCTTCTGATGTCTAAAATATGGCCATGCGTAAAGAGCCCTGTGTGTAAAGACAAATGTCATTTCGGTGCAGCCCCATTATGGGCTTTCTTATCTGTATTTGCTCCGGCCACTTTCCTATATTGCCTTAGTGCGGCTTAATTTGTCTTGGTTCAACAAGAACATTGTTCGCGCTCTCCAAATTGAGTCATTCTCAGCCATTTGGCTCTGGCCGCCACTCCCTGTCGTTGCAGGAGTTCCTGAATGCATTTGAATTTGGTTAACCACAAATTCATCCGCTAAATGAATGACTTTATTACCCGAGTTGCAAGCAAATAACCATACCAGATTATCACGAATGTGTTATGGGACTCTGGAATGTAATAACGGCGTGATAAACGCTGCGTTAAATAGCGCGAGGTTTGATTGTTTTATCCTGAAACCTTTGTTCTATACTAACTTTATTATGCCAGATGTGTCGCTCTCAGGGTTGTTCAGCTGGGGATGGAAGATCTTAGATATCTACCAAGTATCCACTTAGTGTTCCAGCTTTGTCTAACCTCTGATTGCACCGTTTTAGCAGATCTGTCATTAGCTCGTTGCTTGCCTATCTGCAGTACTCGACATTTGCTGTCTGCAAGACACAGGCCAACTGGCAAGACTGAGAGCCCCTAGATGATGACGTCATGAGCAGGGCGTCTGCCACGCGCCCAGGGAGTGGGTACACGATAAGACAGCTAGATGATACACGTGTCTGGGTAATCGTCACATCAACAAATCAGCCGACCCCTACACATTCATCTACATACCTTAAGCAACTTGCGAAGTTGGTTTCTGGTTGCAGGGTGCAAAGAATCGTTCAGATATGTTGGGTTTGTACTATTCCAAAAAGTACTGTTTTGAGGTTCTTTTGGTAAGTGCCGGATGACTCAGCAGATAATGGACATTCTTGGTATAAATCATAATCAGAATTTCACACAGACACACGGACACAAGCAGCTATATTTAAAAGATTGTAATGAAGCGATTCAATCAGGTAGATGTTGAAACAACAGGTAAATCGACATGTGGTTATAAAAAAGGCATTATACATTCTTGCCATTTTACGTTACGGCGTACTCGGTTCGAAATTAATATCGACTTGTTCTCCTGTAGTTCTCATGAATACCATTTTGAAGTTAATGATGCCGTGAAGCTCTGGCGAATGTACGGTGGTGAAGGTTGACGGACATGGTACCGGATGCTATACAGCAAAAGCGCTTTAATATATTTTAAATGTTCAGGAAAGATTTTTTTGGTGGATACACACTAATGTTTGAACACCAAACCAACGGATTGCGGTGCCTAAACAATTTTCTACCAGCTGGTGTTTACGCTCCCTATGAATGCTAAAATGCGTTGTTGTAGGCATGGTTTTGTACACTGAGTCAGGTACTGCCCACTGTCTGATATAGATTTGATGCTGTATCTAGGCGATGTATTTAAGATTTATTAGATGGTGAGAAAACTTCAAGTGTTTACTATCCCCTATTGTCCCCCGTGCGAGTTTTATCTGCGTTTTACCAGTTTATTAGCGCCTGTAGCGGAACGAAAGCCGCCGAACCGCCATTCAGTGGTACTAGAGGGCTATATTTCTCCTGTGCATTGAGCATGATCAGATCGGTTGTAAACCTTAAGTCTATATCTTAAATGCGATTAATAAACTGTGAGTGTCGTGTTAAGCATGCTGCTGGCGTCTGGGAGAGCATTTGGCCTGTCTGCGTCCAGAAGGACTATGAGAGTATAGGTATGACACAAAGCGTGCCGCCCGCTAATCTCTGATACCTTATCCCGTGTCCGACATGACGATTACTACCGTGTGGGTCATTTCTGTACCGCCTATACTGGTGCAATGATCAGCTCACAAACCTGACTGTCTTCGCAATAGATCCTTACATTTCCAGTCTTGATATGTCACCACATTAGACATGCTTCTCTGTGTCCATCATACAAATTTCATTTATCTACGGTTGTTTTGATGATTATATCTGTCATCCTAGAATACTACTAACAAGACAGAGGCAAATGGCTGACCGATTTTCTAACATTAGGCGATTTGAATGAGGGAACATTAATCGGGGTTCATGCCTGCTGGTATGCGAACCTGATAAGTAAGTGTATGCAAGTGGCTGACCAAACTTGGGGTGTCGAGGGCTCGCTGGTTATGTTCATCATTACACAGCCACCCTTACACGCCCAATTTATCTCTCAAGTGTGGAGAGCGCTTCGCTAGAGGTCAATGGCAACAGACGCAAGCCTGTTGACAACTACGCTACAACCTTTAGCAGTAGACAACTATAAATTTGGCATCTTGTTTCTTTTCCCTGTCGATTACAGTTCAGAAATCCCTTAAATCACACAGTATTGCTGTCGTCTTGTTGGTATCTTTCCAGCTTATTCTATCGCCGAGGTAACAACTGACCGAGAAGGGCAAAGAAACGGATTTTACCGTAAAGCGAATAATTTCCTTACATTTATCGAAGCCTTTTTGTGCACTTCACCAATACCAAGACCAAGTTTTATTGAGAATAGCTGGTATCTAACACTAACTTATCCCCAGTTGGTAGCCGTAGGTGGCAGATCCTATTAAAGTTTGTATTCAAGTATCTAGAGGCTTCCCTAGTGAGAAATACGGCGACAAAAACTCATTTAATTTGTTCCGCGTGTTTATTTTCATGTCCAAGTTTTCGAGAATCACTTTTCCACGCATCTGCATTCGACAGTTTACTGGATTGCAGACAAAAGTAATGGTGCTATACAAAGTTCTTGACTGTAGAGAAATAAATCGTTCTGTATACAGTTTGCTTCATTTATCGTATGCTTTCTTAAGTTTTTAACGGGTAGGGAAATATGCATGGTGTTGTTTTATCAAAGAATAATGTCGATCTGTATAATTACTCACATAGTAACGTAAACGTCAATTTTTTAGTTAAACGTCACGGAAATAAATAGATTTTTTCAATATCTAGGTTGGCGATGTGGGGGCCTCATAGAGCTTTGCATCGTGTAGTTAGTAGCATTTTGGAGCGCATTCGTAGAGTACAACACTACCCTTACACAGCCAATTCTACACGTGGTGCTTGCTGTATAACTGTGTTGACAGGACATCATGTTAATTCGCAGAGTAAGTTTTAATTAATGAATTAAGATACGACGATAAACCAATTTGTCTGCTACAGACGCGTAGTACTTTCACCGGAACAGTACCAAGTGTTTCTCCCAGCCCTCAGCCAATACCCTGCTGCGAGTTTTACTGACATGGCCTTGGATTACTGATGGTATTGACATGTACATACACTACATCCTGTAGATAGTTGGACAAAAAATGGTACAGCGGGTAGAAACAGTATCAACAGGATTGATAGAATCCCATCTTATTCGAACCGATGGATCTATGAGGTTGCATTCGTGACATGTAGAGCTTATGCCGCAACAACACCGCCCATGTTTGTGTTGGAGCTTTCTGGCTCTGATTCAATCAGTTGTGGATGCTCGCGTGGATATGGCGGATGGGGATGGGGGAACTGAGAGAATGGTCAAATGCGTGATTCCGGTCCTCTGTATGTGAGTACGCCATATAACCATCGTAGCTACCAGACGTTCTCCGCTGTTCTCTATCCAGATACCACATCCTGTTAGAAATCTTATAAAAAAGCCATCAGACTATTTCAGTGACGTAACCCCATGTTGGTTTTAAATTTTGGCACACTGGACTTTTGCCATATTCTTGCGGCATCGCTCGGCAGGTTTGGGAGTTTGTTGGCTCGGCCAGTTTAGGACACTCAGGTGTCTTCTGTATCCCGACCTAGCCCCTGATCTCATATCGTCTTCTCAAGTACCTCAACGCTTCCCAGTTCGCCTGGAAACGCTACGGGTAAGCTTGTACGTGCTCGGATGAGACTGGCAGTGAGTGGTGGACCACTGTTGGGAAAGGTTTTTTGTAGTCTAGCTCGTTTTCTGTTGGTTTTAATTAAAGCAGTGAATTTGTCAAGTTTATGAATGGAACTAATAACTATGACTCCTCATTTCTGTCATATGTCAAGCTCGCAAAAACCGGTGTGATTTGAAGTGTTTCTTTTCTGCGTAGACATATGACTAATTAACCCGCTGGAATTTCTCCCGCTGAGATAACTACAGCTATATCAGTGACCATCAATTATTGTCAGCATTTATCTGGTTGTACATGCAGATGCGACAACTTCTGTCCATTGTTTTTGTTGAGACCAACTCGTTCTTCAAATGATATAAACGTTTGTTTCGAAGTTCCGCATATTGGTAGCTAATATCCATTGAAGCCAGACAAGATTCGGCGTTTAATAGATGGGAGGTTGATCAGTGAGTAAGTATGTAAATACATGACGGCATTTTAGGAGAAAACAGTGAGACGCGGCCGGGCTGGTCATGTTGTCGTCTATAGATCCACGGGCGCAATTCATTTGTCTGGACAAATCGATCTATATTTGTTGGCCGGTCTGATGAGAGATTATGCTTCTTTTATTTTATTCCTGCTTATTAATCATGTTATATCTCATTTTTTCCCCAATTTAATCAAATTTTTTTAAGTATCGCTTTAACGTCATGTTAACACTATGAAAAGATTCACTTGACACTGAAATATTAATTATAACATGTTCTAGTCTGTATTCCGACGAAAAAAAACAACTAAAAAAGGCGCTTCACTGAGGCATCTATAGCTACAATATTATTAAAGTTACAGTGGATTACATCATGAATTATGAAAGCCACTGCGCCACTGCTATATCGTATCTCACATTTATGGCAATTGGACAATAGCCAATGTTTGTACAAGACCTGTTCATTGTTTAAGGTGACAACTTACGGTGATAAATACGTTGGCTTCACAGCTCCCGGTGATTTCTGCAAAAGCAGAAATCATTTCTACCTTTCTGAGTTCATATTGTGCTGAGAAAGTGAAAGGAGTCCCGTAAATCACTACGTAATGTAATGTTAGTATAACCCCTAAGGGTACAAGCCTTAGTGAAGTTTGGAATGTACTTAATCTCAAGCCATGCTTTTCCTAGTCATTACTCAATAGTAGTCTGGATAAGGGTTATTCTTAGCAAGGCCATGGGTAGTTGTACACATGTAGTGTACACACGCTAGTTCATTTGATCGTGTCTCCGTGTTGATGTTTAGCATAGCGGATGTATTGTTCTGGTTCGGGCTATTCCAGACCTGAACTCTTCATTTTCTCGGATTGCCTTCGGATGGGGAATGTACGTAATGCAAAAACACACTGCAAGTGATAGATTCTCTGTTGTTAGTTGTGTAGTCTAGCTGAAACCACGAGAACAGATATGCCGCTTTTACTACTTGTGTGGGTGGAGGGAGGGCTCAAGGTAAAAGTCAATAAGTGTCATTCGGACATAGGACACCCAAAGTAAATTTGTTAAAAACTTTTTAATTAAATGTTCAGTTATCTCTAATTTTCTGCAAGTTCTCTGCCTTGCATATCAACAGATGAATATTCTGTTTTGCTTTTTTCGACTCTTCAGTTATGCTGTTGACTTATTACTTTTATTTTTATTTCCCTCCACAGAATTTCGAACTGAACTCATCCGTCGGAAGCGGCTAACAGCAATCTGGCTGGTTGACCAATCGGCTGACAGATATGGCCGACACGGGTTGGCTAAGAATTCTGGACTCAGGTGGTAAGGACACCTCGTCGAGTGTAAGACATCGTCAGCCGTATATCTGCTACCTGTGACGTCTTGGGCCGATCCAAAAGTAGACGGGTATAGACGTACCAGAGAAAACTGTTTGTGACAGTGGCTGTCCGTCACAACTTTCTCACCAGCCCTACCCAATCAGAGAGACGCACTTTTGCTCTGATTGTCCCCGGTGTGTTTGTCCAGGGCCGAGGGCTAGACACGACAGGCTAACACTGAACTTGGCCCAACATATCGCAAACAGTGGCCACCACTACCCTTTTGGAACAGATTCCGTCGTCAGTTAGACTGGTACACTTTCTTCACCATAATATCCCATTGTAATTATACAGTGCCATTTGGAAGGCGTGCATGGTGCTGCTATAAGCAGACACGTTCTCATCATTGCCGAAGTTTATAATACCTCTGCCATATTTATGTTCGTATTCGAGGTGATTTCTGGATCAGGCATGTTCCAATGATGGTTTCGAACACGGCATTACACTTTCGCGATCTTGACTTAATGTTAGACGCCACCCCTTGTTGAAGCGCACAGTTTTGGATATTGTTGGATACCACTCAGTCACCCAAAGCAATATGTCTTGCCGGACAGGATATTATGTGCGGAGTTTCCAAACTCTTCTGCTCATATTCTTATTGTTGGCTGGTCCATCGTTACAATGTGGACCAGGGAGAGTACGGTTGAAGAGACCTGGTAGCCACAAACGTACACCTCTGGTGTTCAAGCAGCACGTTCCTAGTGTTTCCGAAAACACCCTTGGTGCAAGTGGCCCGCCAGAAGGAAAGATTACCAGAAACGATGAGAAGTTCAAAGATTTAGCCGAGAATCACAATCCAGATATTATCTTCAAAGACCACGAAGGCAGTGGTGCTGACCGCCGGATGTCTCATGTAAGTTAAAGCCTACGATGAATTTTCATTTCCTTTAAATCCAATGTTTCCTTTGTTCGATTTATACCTTATCTTTAAGTACCCAATTGAAATATACAAAATGTATACGATGTATGAAAAATTGATGCAGTAAGAGGCGAGCAAGTAGAATGTTACGGCATTGACTCGATATTGGCTAAGCAGGTGAAGCATTGAATAGATCAGCGATATTCAAGCTGCCAGCTGCCATCGATAACGTCATGGATGTGACGCTAGTAAATGTGTGTAGCAGGGCCATTATAGTTTAGGTGGCTGAGTAACGAGTCAAGATTTGCCCCGGTCATCGATTCCTGACCGTGTCTGGGTCAGCAAGGCCGCCATTTACCAAAATGTCTCGACCACGAATCTAATGTCTTATAGATAGCACAATTTTCAATTACGGTCTTCGTTTGACGAGATTTGTCCCCGGCGCTTTGGCACTAATTTCATTATGATGTGAACTCCACCTTTTCATTTGGTAACCTTGGCAGCTCGTGCCTTTCCCTAATAACACACCTATTGAAACTGCTATTATTAGAGGTCTGTAGGGTGAGACACGGAAGCATAGCTTTTCGAAGAGTCAAACTGGCAATCATCGTAATAACAGAGAGGATGTACCCCACGTTAACAGAGGGCTGCAAACAATTTTAACTTAAGGCGACATGCCTTCTTCACCGTGTATTCAAATATTTTATCAAAACCATAATCTTGTAAAACTAAAATGCAACTTAGTTCTGGAATTTGATTTCTATCGAAGACATGGTTAAAAAAAAACTGTGATAAATTACTTTATTTAAAGGATTACCACAGGAATTTGTCAAAAACTTACCACGTTCGATGAAGAATTGAACAAAAGCTTAACCGGAACTAAGTTATAGAACCCAAGGAAACATTATAAATCTGATCCCAAATCCTGCTTTACAAAATCGTCGTTCGATTCCAGAAAAGTCGAATGGCTGAGGAAATGTCTACACCTTAACGCAGAATACTCTTTTTAAATGAAGACAAAACAGGCGCCAGAGCTGTCTAACTGTCCCTAAATTTCCGTGGGCAGGAAGTTAACACTGTAAGCCTAGAGCAGTTGTGACTATTGTGATAAGCTGATTAGGAAAGCGTTTGGCATTAGCTATTGTGTACGGGATTTTCACACATGTACTGTACTGTCTACAGACGCTCCATGCTGAAGGTGGTAGACAGTACTTCTCACCGCGGTTCTTTCAAGACTACTGCAGTGTGGTTGTTCACAATACGTATGTAAGACTGCGTGAATAGCCCTACATAATCCTCGATTTAAATAGCTTGTTCGTGTAAGTTAACTGAGAGTTATCAAGGCATTTGTATTGTGACGTAACTCGCCTAATTGAGTCCGGCTCTGACGTTTAAACACCCTGCGAAAGTGAGCGTAGGAAAGGTGTAAAGTAAACGGACTGAGCAATTTAAAGAGAAATAAGGGACTGGACATGACATTGTGTGAAAGACTGTACAGGTCATACAAAGAATTTACAAGTTACCAGCTCACAACGTCTTCTCAAGAGCTCACAGCGTGGTGAGGAAATGTAGCACGTTTATGAAGTGTGAAGCGGTAAAATGAGAGAGGTGGTTGGTCAGTTAAACCAGTTGTCACAACTCCCAATATCACCATAACACATCAATCTAGAGACGTGTTAATTTACATGCAACAAAAAGTCACTCCATAGTACAGCTGACTGTAAGGCCTAAATGACTCACCAATATAAGAAGCACTAGATTAGGAAGGAGAAAAAAACTGCCTCTCAACATCCATCAACATTCTGTATTAATACAGCCGTCATCTTTTTATTCAGAAAAAATAACAGTTTGTTATCAGTTATAGCCTACCGCTGTCTTTACATGTAGAAAGTTAAAAGATTTGCCTTCTTAAAGTGACTGAAATATTATATGTTGTCATGGCAAGGTAAATGTGTCTTAATGTTAAATGGGATGAGAAATATTTTGTTCCAGTCACAAGCATACACTGAGATTTTCACCGTCTCGGATCAAAGGGTTTGCAGTGGTAGACGATAGTACAGCCCAGAGGCCTCACGACTCACTTCGGTCGGCTAAAATGAAATTATGTTTTAATTAAACAGAGGTAAAATGAATTTAAAATGGTTTATTACATGTTGTGCGATGATGTTTATAAATGTAATTGAATTAAAAATCCCTAAGGTAAACAAATGTACTACCTAGCGCATTGAGGCATACGACTTCTGGAATATTAACTTGCTTTCGCGCTCTTTATAGCTCCTGTTAGCAGCCTGTTTTCGATGAAGCTTAGCCCTCTTACCCTTGGGCGCCTTTTGCGTGTACAAACGTCACCCCTGCGCAAAATCAGTCCTCTCACCTCTTAATGTGGTGTCTAAGAATTAAGTGACTAAAACATATCCGACCAGTTAAGATTTATTTGTTTCACCTATTCATGTTTATATCCTTTATTCTTTTATTTGAATGCTTTTGGACGCTGTGTATGCTACAGAAAATTACGTAAGTTATTTGGAACACTTTATTGCGAAAGACCGCAATCGATTCAGCGGAGATCGCTTCGAACAGGCCACCATATAGGTTCTGTTACTGATGGCCTGAAGCGTGACATTCGCATTGTGAAGGTTTCATGATTTTTCTATTATTTTATCTAGTTAAAGAGAAAAATTCTCTTAAAACTACAGTGTTCATTGGATGAGGACTGATATTGTTATGGATGATTTTACACGTCAACTTCAGCGCGGTAGTCACTGAAGTAACAGGACCAAGGAATGGATCACTTTTGTGCGTACAAAAAGCCAGATTGTGTAGTTCGTTGAGGAAACCTGACATTGTCTGGAGGAAACCGCTATAAAATTTGCAACTGTTTTCGTAGGCCCATACCACTCGTATATTATGAAAGGCCGTTTCAGTCGATAATCGGCACAAATCCTATTTCCAATACAATATAAAATACCACTTTCCAAATGAATATATAAGAATTAATATATAAATAGTACGTAAAGCTGGTAAAACGTAAGAAAGAATCAATCGTCAGTTTTCAATGATACAAGGAAAACAGTCGATTCTCTTAGCACAAAATGCCATTCAAATTTCAAAGTCGTAGTCGTTAATAATATTCAGATCGACTTCCAAAAAGGTGTCTCAGACTCTTTTACTGAAGTATCCAGCTGTTTTCCATGCTATAGGAGTACCAAATTTAGGAGCCGTCACCGCAACCATTAGCCTGTGTAGTTTTATTCGTGACTGATGTTTGAAGATTACATAATTACGCATATCTCTATTTTTCCCTGATTGAAAGTGCATCTTACTCATGTACCCAAGGCATATCTTACTCATGTACTTATGTCTTTGTGTAATATCTGAGGGTGTCACCTTATTTAATGGCCTTGAAAATTATCACAATTTTATACATTATAGTACCGGTATAAATAAATTGTACCGATGAAGCACATCGCTTGAACCTGATTTCTAACAAAACAAACCGTGACCAGCAGTTTAGAATTTCAGATTATATCCTGAGAGTTTATTTCTGGTATTCCATTTGATCCCTGAAAAAAAAAATTTTCAGATATCGTGTCTTGTTGTTTTACAATCTGGAATTAAATATAATACTGGTTACTGAAAGTGTTTAAATTCGTATTTAATTTGATCCACCCATAATGGGAATGTGTGAATAAGCAGGATGATTTATGTGGAATGTTTGTTAAAAGATTACAGATAAAATCAAAAACCTACTGCTGACATGTTCATGTTTAAAATGCATCATTATTTCAGTGTTCACTCAAAAAATATGACGCATGGAGAATCGAGCAAGAAACGCATAGATTAAATTTTTCAAATTTGATGTGAAGATATTGTTATGTGGCGACAATAATGTATTTAACACTAAATACATGAATTAAATCAACGATTTAAAGAATTTTAATCAGTAATAAATTATACCAGTCTAATGGTAAGGGACTACGAGGAAAGTTCAACAAATCTAAAAGACTTTTACTCTTCATACGTCTGCGACTATCTATTTTCGGTCTTAACTGTCAGAGACTTTGGTAAATACAAGCAACTCTAGACATGAATGTAAAATAGATGTACAACCAGAGAAGATAACGTTAGTTCTTGGTTATAGTAAGTAACATAGGACTACCCCCAGTATAACAGTATATTTAATACAGAGCAATAGGAGTCGTAGTCTCAAGCTGACATCGTACCTGAGAATACACGGCTACGTCCGTCTACACGCGGTCTGACCCCACACCTATCCCCCCACTGACTCTCAGTCACGCCAAAACCACTGACATCTTACTTCATAAAAGTCTATAAACGTGATTTATGGCTTGATAACACCGCAAGCTGTGATTCCCCGGGGATTTATATGTGGTGATCTACAAGAAGTTGTTTTACGCCAAAGTCTATCCAGGTGTAGAGACGGTGTAGACAACATGCACTTTAATTGTGATCTATGCGGTTTTATCCCATATAGGAAATATATGTGTGTTTGGATACTGTGATTTAGTTTGACGTATGCAGCTACCGTCAGAAAGAAGTTTGATGCCTTCTACATGCAGAGGTCTTTAAGGTGAAGCTATTAAGGATAGGAAAATAGGGAATTCCTCGAGAAAAGTACCGTCTAGAAAATGTGAAAAGCGGAAGTCTGAGATCTTTGCAATATATCAATAGTGCCTTACCTGCCTTTGGTTATTTACCTCTGAGTGATTGCATATCGGACAAAACATACACTCTTGCACAAAACAAGAGTGCTAGGATCACAATGAAACTAGATCATCACAATTTCTGTTTTGGCAATGCAGTTTGAAGTTCCCCCCTCGATACACCTGAAATACCCGTTAAACGGCTCAACACTAAAAACAATGTTTCATTTGCATTCCTGTTTGCACAAAATTCTTTCATCCTGATGGAATTGCTCACTGATCTTAAATCTGTGCTAATTTCAAATGCAGTGCGCTGATAACTGAACTTAACATTCTTCTCTATCAAATATGAGAAACTTCTACCGAGTTATTCATAATTGTTGATAGTTAGATTTAATGCTCTCCATTTATGTTATCGATGTAAATAATTTATGTTATCGATGTAAATAATTCTACTGATGTAGCACATCGCTTAAACCTAATTTTTAAGGAAACAAATCCCAACCAACAGTCCTCCTTTTGCAATGAAAGCATTATTAGACTCTCTCCTTTAAGGAAGCAATATATAACGTACGAAAACGACGTTTAGCAGTCTTGTAGGCTGAACTATCAGCAAAACATAATAATGTATACGATACATTAGCATTTTCCTTGTTATAGTCTTGATATAATTAAAGTAGTTGAAATCTAGAAAGGTTTCTTTAAACTTAATTTAAAAAATTCTTAAAACACATTTGTAAAGATGCTTATTTTTTCCCGGAAAGGTAGAAGTGTTACAGCAGTGGCAGAAAAGTTTATCGAAGATGCGCAAACCTTGTGGAGCTGACTTACGCCTGTGATAGGTCGGGGATAAGTTCATGTGGAAATGAGCGGGCGATGACAAGTGTCATTAACCAGAGATTAGCGCTCTAATGCTAAGTGTACAACAGGGGAGGTTTGGACTGTAAGGTCCACATTCATCAGGGTATACCTATCAGTTGCAGGTGTCGAAGATGAAGTGACGGAATTCCGTCTGTCTGTCAGGCCTTCTCTACTACTTTTTTGATCATTGTTTGAATATTTTAACGCTTTGGTAGAAGTTAACTTTGCCGCTTAGTTCGGGAACAACACGAATCGGAACAGGTTCTGTATTAACGATTGACCTTTGTTAGCCCTTTTGTTCACACGCACCCAAACACTTCACACATATACAGTCCCTTCATCCACATGCAAACATTCGTCAAATACTGATCTCTGATGAAAGGCTTTTAATCGCCGCAGTGGAAAGCCTTAGTTCGCTACCTTCTCACCTCTCAGGCCTTGCCTGAAACACCGACCATGTCCTCGGGATGGCGATTGTACACCAGTCTGGTACTGAGGAATTTGTCTGTTAACTACCTTACTAACTCTAAATCCTTAACTTAGTACAACAAACCTTTAAATCCCATTACACGTGATACATCACATGTTGGCGACATAGCGTTATTTCTGATTTGTCAGAATAGGTGCAGATTGGACAATTAGCTCCCCCCGATAAGATTAATTTAAAGGGTTCTTTTTTTTTTAAAGGCCGGCTTTTTACTTAATCGTTGGAGAAAAGGATGAGGCTGACAGAGTTAGATAGAGAACGTGATATAAGCAACAAAGTGGTATTGCATTTCAGCGGCAGTTGTGGTATTATATATATATATATATATATATATATATATATATATATATATATATATATATATATATATAACACAAGAATTAACCGTGTGTTGAAACGTTGACGGTGGTAAAGTAAAGACTGTACTTTAACCAGTTCATTAGTACTACAGTGTAGTGTCACATTGTTGTGTTACGTTTAATATAGCCCAATTTTGGCACACTTACCGCAGACTATATAAGACACGGTCATCTAAACCAATCCATCTAAACGAATCCAAAATTTATATCACTCTAAAGTTTTACGCCAATAACTCAAAGTCTCAGCGGTATACCAAGCCTCCTATTGATCGAGCTCAGTATTAATAACTCAGCTCTCAGTTCCTTAAGCAGGGTAAATAAATTAGCGGTAGACAGGTGTTGATTTCTCTAAAATGTGCATGTCTCTGTGTGCGTGCCAGACTGAATAGTGGAGGGACAGAGCTCGGCAAATCAGAGAATCTTTAGGTATTCAGAATACAAAAAGTCAAATCCAAATATTCTGGTCTAAGTAATACGGGATGACCTTAATCATATCGTAAAGCCCGGGGCGTGGGCTGAAGAGAGAGGGTAGGGGAAGGGTGGGAGATTCTACCCTTACTTCCTATCTCTGGAGTCACAAACCCATAAAACACTACACTCCAGTTCCGTGCTTGTGGGATCTTTGAGAGAGTATTAACAGTATTACCAAGTCATAAAACGGTACAATTATATCTACACCGTGTGTTAATATGTTAATATTATATGTTATATGTTAATATTATATGTTATATGTTAATTATATATTAAGGAAAAGGTGTTATAAGGGAAAAGAGGGTCACACAATATATGTGTAACGGACAAGGGCCTTTCACAAAACATTTGTATCGCGACAAGCAATAATATTTCACGTTTAAGGCCTTACACTATAATTCTGTATCTTTAAAAACAGTGATGTCACGTGTAGGGCCAAACACATTAGGTCTGTATCTTGAAAAACGTTGATGTCACATGTAGGATCGAGCATATTACGACTGTTTCTTGAAAAAACAATGATGTTACTTTTAGTACAGACAAAATACTTCCACTTTGTAACAAGTAATGGTATATCACGTTTAGGGATTTACATGAAGGATATTTTTGGCATTTCACGGTTAGGGCTTTGAAGAACACGTCTATCAGTTGAAAACAAAAGGGCTTAATACTGAAACCATGAAACCGTTAGATTGACACTCTGTAAGTTGGTCTATTATTTCTGAAATCCCGAAACCTTTAAACAGATACTGTACAAACTACTGTATTATTGCTGAAACCCCGAAACCATTGGATACTTTGTAAGCTAGTGCATCATTGTTGACACCACGAAATCCTTTAAACAGATACATTGCAAACCAGTGTTTCATTGCTAGTGATCATTGTGGAAGATAATCGAACTGACTATTAACTACAGCCAACAGAGAAAAATGTAACTGCGTACCCGAATGAGCCTTGAATGTTTTCTTTGTATAATGCAATAATCAGCAACCAGATTAGGTCGCGCCCTCGAATAGATCTACTGTTGATTTTGGTTATGGTTTTCTGTCAGCTGATTCATGTAGTATTTGAGTATCAGGGACGAATCCAAGAAATGTCTAATTTCTTTATTGGGTAAGGTGCGTGTGGTGCAAAGGACCTCCTTGCCACGTGGTCACCAGTAGCCCTCCTCTCTGTACATTTGCGTACTGTCTACCAGTTCACTCTGCAGTCTAGGTTCTGATCCATCGTTAGTACTTTTGGAATGCAATTGGCAGCTGTTTACAGGCCCATTTAATACCGACGGTTTCTTATACTTATATTTATATATGCCTGACATTGTTGGATAGCCGAAGCGTCACCTTTAGCCCTAGAAGTAAATAAACCATCCCTTGTTGCTTTCGTACGTATTGAGTAATGAGACACTAGTCCGAGTTCGCTCGGTCGGCAAGGTTACAGTTTTGGTATGCCCCCTATCTGGCTAATCTTCCTTATCAGCTGTTTGGCAAATCAATGTTTGCCCTGAGCTTCCCATAGGCCGTGGTATCCTCATAAGCCGACATGACTCCCCAAATATTACTAGATTTACATACATGATATGTCAGCAAAGAAATCGAACAGAGGACATGGTTTTGTCTTACTGAGTTAGAGTGATCACCTCGGTTTACCAAGGAGCTTAAACTCCTAAACTGGTATGTTGTAGTTTCTCCTGATATTTATCCAGTCGCCAACCAAACTATGTCGGAAAGCAACAGAAAGTTACTCCGTGTACAAAACAGATAAAATCAAACCACCGTCGTGTGCTCATAAAACCGATACATTGGCTTTATACACATGTGACTATCTGATAAGAAACGGTGTCGACAACTTGTTAGCAACAAATTACAAGGTGGCTGTAGCAAACTTTAGTGATAAACTGAACGAACAAAAGCTGAAGTGTTCCTACAGAAGCGGGATTAGAACGTCTGCGTTAATTCTCCTGTTTGCCCTTCAGGGTTCAAGAGGATAGAGGCAAGACTGTCTCCTCGGCCCCCCCTCCCCCTCCCCCCACACTCGCTCTACATGCATGTTTTCGTTTCTACGACTAGGAGAATCTCAAATGAACAAAATGATGAAAAATTAGCTTGTTTATAGGACAGTCAGTCCGTTTGAGCTAAGTGTCACGAAAAGGTCCCAGATGTTTGTCTGTTCGTATTGTCAACATATAACTCTAACCTATTGTTAAATTGAAAATCTTACAATGTTAAAGGAACGTCATACATCTTCGTGAGGTCATAAGCACCATGTATCCATGACTAACTGCTATGTTAAAGGATTTTTGAAGCCAGTATACAGCTTTGTTTCATTTAACACACAATAGAAATCGAAGACCGACTAAATTTGCCGTGTGTGTGTATAGTTTTATACGATATGAACGTGGTAGAACTTCGTAACTTTGTAACTTTGTTTTTGTTTATGTATTTACATTTTTATGTAACATGTTGGTATTACAGCCTGTTCTTTGCTTTTTTCTTGTTTTTCGTTTTCGATATTTCTGGTCAGCCATTAAATCATGTCATATGTTCGTTGTCTTTGCAACAAAATCATCTCTATCAATCAATCTGCCAATCAGTCATTTAGACAAAATGTCATTTCAGCATACAATACTCGTATCGTTTCAGAGGTGTAAAGACAAGCTGAACACTTAGCGATAGCGGTGATGAACGAATGGCCAGGTCTGAAGCTGAGGGTGGTAGAGGCGTGGGACGAGGATGGTAGTCATAAGAAAGACTCCCTACATTACGAGGGGCGAGCCGTGGACATCACCACCAGTGACCGGGACAGGAGCAAGTATGGGCTGCTCGCCCGCCCTCGCCGTCGAGGCCGGATTTGATTGGGTGTACTATGAAAACCGGCGACATATACACTGCTCTGTGGCTTCGGGTAAGGCAACTTTCTCGTCTATTTAAATACAAAAAAACCTTGTTCTTCTGCAGTAGGGAACTTCCACACCTGACTCAACTACACGCCCCTATCTTACAGGCCAGGTAAATCAAGCCTTCCACATAGGAGGAGATCCTATAACAAATTCAGTAAACATTTGCCTGCTGTAGTCGGCCCTGTGTGACAGCCACGGACCCCAGCGTTCCTGTTTGTTCGATGTAGGCAAGTGTTTGTAGAATCATAAAATATGCCAGTTTTGTGTGAAGCTGACCTCTCTATACCCGAGCTAACTTTTGACCTCACCTGTCAACAGGTAATTTATAGTTGTTGACAAATTACGTCCTACAGTATTCGGCTCGGTAGTGAAAGCGTTCCTTACCAGTTTCACTATATCATGAATACGTAGTCGCCGTGAATATATATGATACTTGTCTAAAACCCTCATTTAAAGGGCATGTTGGAAAATGAACCTAACACCTAAAAACGAACCTATCATGAATTAATTTATCGACCACGAAATCAAACAGAACAAATAGCCTATGAATTACTTGAAATACTCCTTTAGCCAAATCAATAAATCAATCAATCAGCAAATCAACCAAATACCATAGAAATATATTAATCAGTAACGGGTTAATCAGCAAGGAATTAATTATTCAGTTATGCTATCAATCAATCAGTCAATCAATGCATTCATCCATTGATTCATTCATTCATTCAAAGAATAGGTCATAAATTCATTCATCAATTCCTTCATTCACTCATTCAGTAATTCATTCTCCTTATTATTCAATCTGTTAATCAATCAAACAAGTATGTGGGCATGTAAGCAAATAAGTAAGCGTGTATGCAAATATAGATTGGATCATATAAGCCATTTATAGCGTGGTTAAGTGAAAACTACTCAACTAGTGTTAAGAAACGAGGACAGGCAATCAGTTAAGCTAATGACCAAGCATTTGCTAACACTGTGCTATGTCAGATCAATAACTCTGGTCGACATATACAGCCAGCAACATTTCCCGTTATACCCACTTATGCTGGTTTTTTTTTCTCGATCGGCTGATCATCGGAACTGCGGTATAATTCGCTAACACATTTAATATGTGACCTGCTTAGACATAAGAATATACGGTGGGTTATTTGTACAGGCGAGCTAAGAGGCGAGAGTCATGGAGGAATAAAAATACGAGCTGAAGATCAGCGAAAGGTCTTCGTCCGAGACAGCTTTTCTTCCCTATCAAAACAGTCTGGGGTGAGCAGAATTCTGAACGTGTACGAAGCACGACTTAACTTTTAAGATACGTTTACCTTAATCGTTGGGCTAATGGACAGAGGGTGGCAGGGCGGGCTTAGTGTAATTTCCTAAAGTATCGGCCTCTTTTGAAGAACGAGTCCAGAAAAGTCATTTGTCCGATCACGTACTGAATGATAAGCGAGGAGAGCACAACGTATAAGGCCTTCCCTCTTTATACGGTATTATACTCACTGGCCTGCTGACATACGGGCAAGACCTCTCTGAATGGGGGTTTAGTCGTGAATGATTTTCCTTGATTCAACGGCAAATTCGGGACGATGCTTGTCCTTTTGAATACTTCAAAGCTTGTCTACGAAACAACCAAAGCGACCCTAAGACTAGGGGATATGTATAGGGCGTGACAGCGAGGACTTGAGATACTGCGCCCCTGTCGACGTCCTTTAGACACTCGTGCCAATCCTACTGACTGTATTAAAATGCACGTCTGCGAACTGCCCATTAAATTATTATGAAATATTGACTCGGACCATTGCCCTGTAACTCAAGACTTTGCTAATAACACCGGAGATGAGTACATTCTGACTTCTACCTTATTTGCGTTATATATTCTAATAGGCAGATCTCCCCAGGGGTCATTATAACTGGCTTAAGACCTGCCCCAGTTCTAGACAGTTGACGATATGTTTAAGTGTCTGTCATAATGGGCTTTATTCTCCCGACACAGACATTCTGACGAGCCTGGTTGTTGGGAATACGACTAAAATAACCTCGAACCTATTACAGATATATTTGTAATTATAGAGAATTATGAACTGGTAAGGCGCTATGATGTGTCCTGCTCGCAGACCCCACGCTCTTCATCAGTCACTTAGGGTGTTAAACACAACGTGGTTTTGTGCTTTCACGGCTTTACACTTCAGATTTGTGAAGAGTTACGTTGATTGTGTTCGTGCCCCCAGTCCCGTTGCTGTGGTGTTGTGGGATACTAATTGTAGGCCTACGGAAAAGGCAAAGAAATGATTAAGAAATAAAGTAGATCGTTAGTACCCGGCGTCAGTTAGAAGCTATAAAGCCTTTAGATTTTAGTTTGATGTAAAATTAAATTGATGAATGAAATTTATCAATTTCATGTTAATCAACAAATCAATCAATCAATTAATTTTTAGTCATTCAGTCGTTAATCAATAAATAACTGTCGGCCGTGATGCATTCTGTGTCATTCTGATGTCCTGTGTTTAGCGTATGGGATCTGGTCTCACCCTTGCCCCGTTTCTCATCAACTCTCGGCCCAGGTCAACATTTTCCCCAGGTACAATATTTGTCAGAGTCTCAGGTTTCAACTGTACATTGCCTAATTGCCCGTTAACACCTTCACCTTTTTACAAGTGTCATTTAGCGAAATTTTGGGCGTGTCGAGGTAAAATATGGGCAGAAAGTTCCTATTGTGAATCGACGGGTTACACAGAGGTGAGAAGGGAACTGTCTAGAAGCGCACAGTCAAGGAAATGAGAAACCGACAGTATGGTCTCCACCCTGTCAATTATCCTATCCGTGTAAGATATACAGAGGGCAAACAGGACGGCGGTCTCAGATTAAATTCTCCTCACATCCGTTTAGTACAATCATTTTAGTCACATTAAGACTTAATTTCCCTCATTAATGACAGTTTACAATAACGCCGTACAAATTTACTTTTGGCCGTCGAGTAAATATAACGAGGAAAGTACTCAGGACGAGGGAGATCTTGTAAAGAAAGAGAACATTCCTTCAAGAACGTTTTAAGTAGTTTACGCCTTTAGTTCATAAACCCACGTGCGAAGAGCATGCATAGGTGGCGACAGCGCGAGGCGTAAGCAACGAATTCTGATCAAAATAACGATTGAAGTAGAAAGGCTCAGTATGTATAAGAGTATACTTAACATTTATACTTAATTTAACTGTGTCATTGATTTTTACGGAAGGTATATACATTATGAGATGAAGATGATATTACAGTATGAATGTGTGGGTAATAAAACCCACCCATACACGTTTTGGTATGATATGTTGATTTCAGTGATTCTTTAAATATTAAATTTAGTCTGATCATTTTCTCGCCAGAGGCAATAGCTGTTGAATGAACTCATGTTGTTGCATGGTTTCCTTCAAGTTCTAGTTTATTTTGTCAGGTAATTCTTTCCCTTTAACACGTTGACTTGACAAAAAGGTCACTCTCCCCAAAGTGTTGCTCCCACATTATGCGTACATTTAGGGAAAATTAGTTTAATTTCGTACGAAATCTGAACTGATGTTTGGGAGCCAGGGTAACTGTGTTGACTTAACGTCTGTCACAGTGAGCGGTTTAATATATTCACTTTTTGTCCGATTTCTTAATTGCCTGTCTTTGAGGTTTAGATTGATTGAGGCGTAGTGCTTGTTTGCTTTTTCCGTTCACTGTGCAAACTGAAAATTGGGTACATGTAGGTATAGGACACTGTGGCTTTTCCAGCGAACTATTGACCATACGAGGTTTCCAGGGGAGGTACGTACTGTGACAAGGATTGGCAATCTCCACCCTTCTGTTTGATGCGCGAAAACAAACATTCAGACTAAGCGGCTTTGTCCTATCACTTTAAGATGTTGACTTTTGTCGTGGGATTTTCGCAAGTGGACATTCAACAAAACACTTAGGTGTCTTTGGGCCTCCGTAGCGGTAATGATATATCACCAAGTGACCTTGTATTACGTAGGTCATCTTGTACCGGAAGACGCTTGGCCATATTGATCATATATAACTCTGCCAAAGTCAACAGGATATAGTTTATACCTTATGGTAGACTTAGCATTTGGTAGACAACACTGTTTCTCAAACTAAACAATAAACCATATACACCATCCAAATTATCATCAAACATGAAGCCCGGTTGGAACTAACCCCAGGGCATTCAAAGGTATTGGTAGATTTCACTTTTTTGTTGAACGGAAATTTTGACTGTCTATGAGAGATGTAAGGCCGTGTAATAAACGTGACGCTAACTGTTCCCTTCCGCAAATCTCATACGGCCAAGATATATTCGCTGACTGCATCAAGATACCTTGGGGAAAGCGCTTTGCCCATACCGGTTCACGTCTAAGCTGAAAAACTAACTGACCCCTTGCTAGACCTTTCATAATTTCTCGAGTGAGCCTAAGGGATACGTGGGATTAACATGACTATCTTAGAGCCTGCACTCCCCCTCAACGGCTGGTCCTCTGGCCCACGGGGAGAGGAGAAAAGTCACGGAAAACACTTTACGCGCAAACAATGGACAGTGAAAGCTAAAGGGCGCCCCGCCTTTGTTGATTACCCCTCCAATAATGCTTATGGAGAGACTGCACGTGTCGGCTAGCATCGGGCACCTTTGAACCGAAATCCGTAAATCTTTAAGCAAATGTCATCTCTAACGAAAGCTATTAGCACGTCACTGTCTAATGTTTGGCGCTTTAGTGTGAGTACTTGTAGTCAAGAGCCACATACAGTCTGTTTCGCACAACACGGAAAAAATTCCCGAGAGTCAATGACGAACAAATGCGTAACATTGTAGGAAAGCCGACTCGAAAATCCCATACACAGGTTAACCTGTTGGTGGGACTGTAGCTTGTCTGTCTGGCATCACACTATGCCAAAACTGCAATCGAACTGGCCATCGTGCCCAGTCCCTCAGAATACCACGTACCATATCTACGATCTATTTTACCATCGTACCAAATTCCCTTAGAACACCACCCACAAAATCTACAATCAATCTTACCACCGTACAAAATACCGTAGAACATCACACACCATATCTTCAACCAGTCTTGCCGTCCTACCAAATTCCCTTTGAACACCAAACACGAGGCACCATATCTTCAATCAGTCTTAGTTATTAACAATCATAGTTAATACCCTAAGAACATCGCGCACCAAACTTTTCATCTCCTTTAACCTTATACTCAACACTCTAAGAACGTCTCGCACCTAAAACTACACTGACTCTTAGCCCTGTACCAAATGCTCTCAAATAATCTTTGATAAACACAAAAACTAAAATCAGGCATGCCATCGAACTCAATCTCTTCAAAACATTCAATTAAAACTTCAGCGAAACTCTGCATGGAACCCGGTCTCGCAAGTCGTTCAACGACAAAGCGTGTATCAACGAGATAATAGCAATAACATTGGACTGATTTCATCTGCCTCGGCAATCACTTCCTTAGTATAATCGATCCACATTAAAGCAAATGTGCCAAACGTATTTGTGGATATGAACTATATTTTTTGTCTTTAACTGAAAGTGTCGATTTCGGTTTCAGATTCCTCTGCAGTCGTAACGATAGGAGGTTGTTTTTCTGGGAAGGGAATGGTGCTGTCCGAGAGTTCTGGCTGGAAACCCATGTCTGAGCTACGAATTGGCGACAGAGTAATGAGTATGAATGAGGCCGGTCAGCTGGAATACAGCCAAGTGTTGTCATTTATGGATAAAGACTCATCAGCCCAGGTGCTGTTTTACACGCTGCATTTGCAGGACGATAAAAGCGTCACTTTAACAGGCAAACATTTGATTTTTGCAAGCAGCCAAAATATAACCAGTCATTCAGACAGTGCCAGTTTTCGAGCTACGTTCGCTGAAAACGTACAAGAAGGACAGTACGTGTATGTAGTTGGGAACGAACTGCACCCCAGTCAACCTCGACCTTCAAGAGTTGTGAAGGTCTCTGTAGAGACACAACGAGGTGTGTACGCCCCGCTCACCACCACGGGCACCATTGTGGTGGATGGAGTGGTGGCTTCGTGCTATGCATATACAGAGAACATTGCACTAGCTCACTTTGGTTTCGCGCCAATGCGCTTATACCATACTATTTGGAGTTATGTGCCGTTCAGTCTATGGACATCAGATGGTGATACAGAAGGCTTCCACTGGTACGCCCGAATGCTCTACGGTCTGGGGAGCTTGCTTTTAACTGATGACGTTTTATTTTCGCCGTTTTCGCAGTGAAATGTTGGGACTTCTGAAAAGAGATGTCGCGCTATGACAGTCACCCTGAATCTGTGAACGAAATTAATTGGTTATCGCGCAGCTGCGCAACCATCAGGGACAAGATTGTTGTGAGCACTGGTTTGTGGAGTTGACGCGAGCATTGGGGGTCCAACGGGACGACATGACCGACTCGATGTGAACGTTTCATTTTGGCAATGTGTGAGTCGAAGGCCAACCCAGTGTTGTAATGTCTATTTTAGTAGTTTTAGAATGTTATTTATTATGATGACCATAGCACTAAAGCGTGCACATACTCTAAAACCGGTCTCTGCGTCTCTGATGCGGATGTTTTATGAATTCAGCGACACTTGAAGTGCTATCAAAGATATTATGGTACAGCTAGGCATTCTCTTTTATATGCAGCACTCCGTGGCCGTAGGGAAATCAGTTTCTTCATGAAAGTCACGTGATTATCATACTTGTAAATGTTAACATTCCAGCTGATAAAGGACAGCAAAGTTGTTCAGACGTAACTGCCCTCTGAAGTGATGCATGTCGGGAAGACGGTGCTCGCTTCTGAGCGTGCGCACCCCAACCCACCTTCTGGCGTAATGACCACTACAATGACTGTGTTATAATATTATTGTATTTATTCGATCAGCGGCTAGCCATTGTAATCATCTGTAAATTTAGCTGTATGGTACTGTATTTTTCTATGTATCTATATAATAGCATTTCTATTTGTAAATGAGAATTTATGTCACAATGTAAATGCGGTAAGACCTGCAGAACGTACGGACGGAGGATTGCTTTACAGTTTTTGTCCGAAATTAAAAGTCAGTTTAAAAAGGAGCGATGGAAACTATTATTCTTTATAGGAAGACACAAAAAATAGAGCATATATAGAATTTGGTTTACAAGTAGATATTCAAAAGTCACAACATCAGATTGAAGAATAACTATTTTCATACGCATGCATTCTGTACAGTAGTTACGGTGCTCACAAGCTACATTTTCACATTTATTTGTAAAATTATTTCATACTACAGACCGGAAAAAATTGTGAGAACTAATGTGGTGGCAGTTTTGATCGTCAGGCATAGAGAGAGTTGCCCCCCTTGTTGGTCGCCCAACGTTGGTTTGGAAGTGGGGGAAATCTGGACAACACAGCGACCGTTTTAGACAGATTTTTATGACATTTGTTCCTTTAAACTGTAAAGGCAATGAAGCTTTCTTCCTGTGTGTTTCTGAATGTCTAAGATGTGCACTCGACCGTATAATAATTCTGCATACACAACTCCCAGTTTAACAATGTGAGTCTCCTGTGCTCTCTATTATTTGTCTTCCTCCTTTCCAGATTTTATTCTAATTTCAATATTTTTTTTTCTGAATAAGGAGATACTGTCGTCTCAGAAAAGAAAAAATACTATTACTGAAGAAATCTGCTTAGTTCACGACTCTATTTGGCCAGTTAAGTTCTTGCTAAGTCCACGTTCTTGAGATACTAGTAATTCAGCCTCTGTTTTTTGGGCTACCACACTGACATTTGGGACAACGTTTTATTGGTGGATAGTTTGTACGTTTCTGTCCCTAACGCAGCCATATTTTTACGATTTATTTATGTTGATTGTAATATGTACATAAATTTAAATATACCATGACGTCTTCTTTTGTGAAAGTTTTAACATTGGTCTCTTGAGAGTAAATTATATAGAAAAGAACCATTTCCTCGCATTGCCATTATGAATAAACGTCTTAGTGAAATGGCGTAACCGTTACCTATCCGATGGTTTGCGTATATACATGTATCTCTAGGGATCGGGATTTTAATCGTAAAACAAAAACTAAAATTGCTTCGGCCAAGTTCATTCATTATTTGTCCAAGTGTTTTTTTTCGGCGCTTAATTCTGCATTTCTCCACGATTATCTCTGCATTTAAAGTTTCTTTAAAAAGGTTTAAGCCTCCAATTTTTCCGTGCTACATCAATGACTGTTGCTGATGTATGTGTTAAAACACGACAATAAAACACATAGAGTTTTAAAACACTTTCGGATGCTTTGGCTTTATTTGTTTGTCACTATTGTGTGTGCTATCAACCAATGGAATATGATTTGCTGATACTTGGAGTATTGTATTTATTTGTTTATTTATTTGAATAATGTTTCGCCAGGTCCGGACGATTTAATATAACAAACTTGTATGACGGTCAGTCTTAAATGGGGAGAAAAACGAACAATCCCTCCAACGCCATCACGAGCTCGCAGATACCAATTTATCGTCTCAAAGCGAAAGCTACATCTTATAGGACGAAAGCCGTATTCTGATGCTGCGAAAGTCAGATGTAATACAGCGAAAGTCACATCTGACAGGAACTGTTTACTAAAACAACGTATGACAAAAAGATGCAACCTGGAGTTAAGTGAAATTATGCACATGACTGGATCAGGTTAATAACCGGCAAACTGCTTTAGCTTTGTTGACATAAAACAGTTATCCAGGGGGCAAAAGATTAGGTGACTGACTGATTTATTTCACTGACGTCGAACACCGAACGTAAGGATTGTTCACGAATGTGATGCCGACCGAGCTCATGCCTCGAAATCCGAAGCAAAGGCAACAATAATCCAAGCCGTCAACCAGGAAAACAATATACACAGTCAAGTCCTCAAGTCCATTTTCATGAATAAAATATCACATGTGGAAGGAGTAAAGCAACACCCTTTGCCAAGTACCCGATTCGAACACGCGGCCTCATTGGTCAATGCCTGGCCTTGATTGCCAGCCAATGATTTAATTATCTAAATGACCCAGGACCACTCAGGTGATTCAATTTATGTTCCTAACTTCCATATTAAAACATTTATCGTAATATTTTCGGATGTGTGTTGTTTAAAGGTGAGACATTAAATAAAGTATATTTTATAGTCACTGGAAGCCCCAAAAATCGACAGTACGCCAGAAAGATCATTAAATCACGGTAAATGGGAGAGAAATAAAATATATCTGACTCGTGCTTAGAGTCGTCATACATTTGACTTGTCACTGCCATACACAGCTGGTCATCTTTACTGGGAAATATCCGATCTGATAAGCACTTACACTCGAACAGGGAGATTTATGTCCGTCTATAAAACTATTTTATGGATAAAGTCTGTATAAAGTGTTGGACTCAAAGAGTATATACTTTACCGGATTACGCTTGTCAGTTAGTTTGTATCCAGCCGAGTAATTTATCAACTTTCCGATATTGTAAGGTTGAGATTTGTTTGCCTAAACGGGTGGTTACAGAGAGTGGCTGTAGTCATTAATTTGACATTGCGACGATTAACTGTAGAGAGGCCCACCTGGCAGTATATAGCTGTCCCGAGTAGCCGAGTTGGGGGCAATAAATACCCGCTCTGTCCCTACCGCACATCACAACCGTCGCCCGTCTCATCGACTTAACTAAGCTCATGAATATATATTAAATTGATATCGGAATTCCACATGGCCAAATATGTCAGGGGCCAAGGTGCTGAGGCTATTAATTTTACACAAGACCAGTGTGGATTGATGGCGCAGTTTGTGAGCGTGGTCAAATAACGGTACCGGAAGAACGGCTAATCCGGCTGTCAAACAACCTGCTGGCAAACAACATTCTTCAATTTAATTAACACCGAGTTCTTTTTGACAGGAACATTTGTTATAAACACAGCCATTATTGTACAGCAACTGCATAATTACACCTTCTCAACAGGAAAAATGTAGTTCATTTCTCTCAAATACCTGCATATATGTGGTATTACAGTTTGGAGCTAAATGACACTGCCATCAAGAAAATTAGATTTTTCCTCCAATACTTATACGTTTGCTTAACGACTTGTGGCAAACTTAACATGCTTCCTATGTATGATTTATTATCAGAAGAGATTATCGTGGTTTATATCAGAAAAGATTATCGCAGTCTTTAATAAAAGAAACCCATTCAAATTAATGTCTTCACAAGGAAGGCTCTTTAAATAAAGCAAACGTTTAGTTAAAGTTATGTTCTCACACTGAAGCAACCCATGAATTATTGTCACCGTTTTGTTGTAACGACTGTTTTGTTGTTTGCTGTTTGTGACTGTTGCTTATTCACAACAAATATTCCGTCAAATCCGTCAACAATTAACTTATCTGTTTTACAGATTTTCCACCAATTTAGGTTCAAAATTTACATAAGCCCTTAAACTTTTTGACAGAAAATATAACCACAAAGTGAGAAGGGGTCATGCGTATATAGAAAAGAAGACAAAAATAGAAAAGGAATAAATAAAGGGTTAGCACAATCTAAGTTTCATTCGTAATCCTTAATTGAAAGGACGTCCCAAATGGATAATAGCAAGCCCTATTCCACGCCTTTCTAAAACACCAGTTCACAAAGTAATATGTGAACAATAATTGTTGGTACATAAATAATAAAAAGATGCAGGTAAGGCGATTTTAGAGTCAAATCACAATTCTATGGTCGATTTGTATTCAGGTAGATACAAATATACATACAAGTATCTGATCCCATCTTTAATTGCAGAAGTTCGGAAAAGCATCATGTTCATGGGATAAACACTGATGCTGAAACTCCTTACCCAAATAGTTTTATCTACAGAAGTATTCAATTATTTAAAAAAAATTTAATATTGAGTTTGAGTTTCAACATATTGACTACAGCACCGAGAGTAAAACCACAGAGGCGACAACAGTGCAACAGTTGGCAAATGGTCACACTTAAGCAAGGAAATCCGGCAGCTCCTCAGCTGGTATAGGTTAAGATTTTATTCTAACCATTTATGTAAATGCATAAAAAGTAACAACTTACACTTCTTCCCTCGCACCATGGCTTAAGCGGAATTGGGTAGAAATGTACAGTGATGTTTACTGCAATTCATTAGACGTTGCTAGTCTGGACAGCGCAAAGCACTGTGTTACCTTCATACTTAATAAACACAAGAAAACAGTACAAAGGGATCAGTTCACCAGCTGAATTCTGTTCTATGCACATCTGCAGTATAGACGACCAAAGCACAGAGAAAGAATCCAAAGCAGTGAGGACAGGGTGATAGTTGGCAAATGGTTACTTTAAATATAACTTTAGTAATGTATAATAGGTCAGATATAGAAAGACTAACCATCACGTTCTCCTGCCTTAAATAATTCGGGCATGTTGTCGCTTTTTACACAGATGAAAATGCAATCATCCGACCTAACGACTTTAAAACGCGCCACATACAGGCTCATTAAATCGATTAAATTATTAAATTCCGTGTAACCATACACATAATAACTCATTGCAAGGACACGATATAAAAGGTAATCTCTGTAATGTGGGGAAACTTATTTCCTCCATCATATAACTTTATTCAACAAAACCGGAGACTAGCACAACAAAACTCACTACCAAACATATCCCATATCATTCCATGTACGTAAAGTCTAAGGGAGATAATTCCATGACTAAAATTGCAATATGGCCTGAGTCACCTCCCGTGAAAGGTAGAATGAAGTATTCTTGAGGTACGAAATGGGAATTGTCCATCTAAATGCCTTCAAGCTGGAATCACTTTGAACTTAGGTGGGCTGAGTTTGCAATATTACTAGAAGGCAAATGGTCTCCAACAAGCTTCATCATATAAGACCAACTCAGCGAGTATCATCAGTGTCGTTAGCTATTGTTAAAAAAACATAAAACAAAACTCATACGGTCTTTATGAATTTTTGAAGGCGGTTTAGATGTGGTGAATACGAACAAATAAATGTCTCTTTGCTAGACCTGAGTGAAATAAGAATCGGAGATATCTTCCATAAATAAGATTTTCGTCACTGTCCCCGTGACTATAGTCGTCTTATGGGAGTGACTAAAATCGTTTCGGGAAATTCAATTATAGTGTTCTGAAAAAAATGTGCTCAAATGATCGGCGTCAGTGTAATGAGATGCGATCTACTGTGAATATCCGAGGAATTAAGAACCTGTGCTTCTTTCTAAACTAACTGAGACTGTGATTCAGGGTTTAATTTCCTCTTAAGTCCACGTCCTCGACCGTAGTGGGTGAATTTGAAAACATTCTGGTTTCATTTGCTAACATAAGTACCCCTATAGCCCCCACCTTTTTGTATTTGTCTGACAATAAAAAACAATTTTCTGAGGGAAATACCAAAACCGAATTATACTCCCATGCGATAACGAGGTGAGTGTTCGCAGCCTCAGCTGTGTACAAAGCATCACTTTATTATGCATTAGTATGCTGGAAAAAAGTAGTTTAATTTCTAGAAATTCGGAAAATAGAATCTGCAGTAGACAAGACAGGCCTATTTCACACATGCGGTCAGAGAGCTGGAGAGACAGGAACCATAAATGCTATCGAGAAGGTTAGGCCAATTTTCAAAACAGGATGCGTCAAATGTTAGCCAGAAGTTTAGTCCCATACTCCAAACAGGATGAGTCAAATGTTAGCCAGAAGTTTAGTCCCACACTCCAAACAGGATGAGTCAAATGTTAGCCAGAAGTTTAGTCCCATACTCCAAACTGGATGAGTCAAATGTTAGCCAGAAGTTTAGTCCCATACTCCAAACAGGATGAGTCAAATGTTAGCCAGAAGTTTAGTCCCATACTCCAAACAGGATGAGTCAAATGTTAGCCAGAAGTTTAGTCCCATACTCCAAACGGGATGAGTCAAATGTTAGCCAGAAGTTTAGTCCCATACTCAAAACAGGATGCGTCAAATGTTAGCCAGAAGTTTAGGCTCATACTCCAAACAGGATGAGTCAAATGTTAAGTAACAAACAAAAGCAGACACTATTTTTACTTCCAAAAATTTTGGAATAATAATGGCAATATTTTCTAATAAAAGCTGCCCTACAAAATATCAGGGAGAAACGGCGAAAACTGGGATCGAGCTTAGATTATAGGTGTTAATTTTTCTTAATAATAAATCAGCATGTAATAATTGTGTCGGAACACCATTCTCCTGACTATTTAGACTACCCAGGAGTCTCTCACCAATGTAGTCGCTGCGAGTTCAAGCTGGCTCTTCGGCAGTACGTGGGAAGGTTTAGCAGCAACCTGCGGATGATCGTGGCTTCCCCCCAGGTTATTCCTGGTTTCCTCCCACCATAATGCTGGCCGCCGTCTTATAAGTGAAATATTCTTGAGTACGGCGTTAGACACCAGTCATTGTTTTTAGACAACCCACGGTTAACTAGCCTATGGCTTTATATATTCTAAGCACAGACATTACGTACACCACTGGGGACATTTCACACAGGCTCTCTAGCTTCGACAGACTTGCAAATTCAAACACCAGAATCTCGCGAGAATTCAGACTAGTTTGGGAATTGTCTAATGCAGCACTCTAGAGATCTGGACTAAATCTCACGAGTGTAGTATGGGCTGGTGAACACGGATAGCTAACTTTTGTCAAGGCGGAGAATGCAATTTGTTAACCCGAATAAGAATGAGACGGATCACCATAACTGGACATCTCATACAAACAGAATACAACGCGATGATAATCTGTCAATTTTCGTGCAATTTGGGAAAATTAAGGATCGCAAACCAATGTAGTGGCAAGCACATTGTGACTTGGATTTACCATCCCATCAATATGTATTGCCCTCGGCCTGGATTAAGGATTCACACTGAGTGAGTGCTTGCTGTTTAACGTCGTACTTAACAATTTTTCAGTCATATGACGACGACATATAAGTTCCTAGAGTGCCTCCTTGTTGCAGGACGAATTACCACCTCTCTTTTATCTAGTGCTGCTTCATGGAAACGACTTACCGAAGACAAGTATACTGAGCCATTATACTGATATGGGTCAACGAGTCGTTGCACTATCTCCTTAAGCGAGCGAGAAAGTTACAACGTCCTCTTTTAAGGTCTCCTGTGAAATGACACAGGACTGACCCTGGATCTACCGCCCGCGAAGCGGACTGTTTACCAGCTGAGCTATCGGGGCCCGATTTAAGGCTTAACAGATCAGTCGTATGTTAATATATCTCGGCCCAGATCCATGGGTCCTTTAGCGGTAATCGATTGTGCACGAGCTAGATCTTACCACTATGATAAACCACAGCTTTGACACAAATTACAGGATGAAGTATTAAAAGATACTCTGTGTGGATGATCTATTGTCTGATATAAATCAATCGATCAGTTAATCAGATTCTGACTGAAACAAAAATGTAGACAAATTGTCATGTTTCTGTCGCTGTTCTGAATCTACTGTAGTGTCTTTGAGCGATAATTGTTTTCAATGAAGTAAAATGTAAGGTATACATTACACGAGGTATATAGTATTCACTCAGTGTTAAGCACAAATTATCACGTCGGAGACAATGTAAAAGTCTTTTTCAGTTCAGCTTTGATCAACAAGCCTAAATATAAGAAAAAAAAATGCTTTAAGGGTTGCTTCGAGGTTTTGCTAACATCAAGGTTTTTCTTTGACTCATGAAGCCAATATTCTCCACACAACTATTCCGTGAGAACTTCAGTGCCAGAGCTTTGTGATGAACCCGACCAATAATAAATGCCTTCATTCCAGCATTGTTATCATTTGTAATGGTTAATTGATTTTCAGCACATAGGTTGCTTGTCATCCTAGAGAGATGAGCAAGGCTGAACGCTGTAATTTATCGGCGTGTCTGTTTTAATGAAGGTATCGAATAACATGGTCAAATAGCAAACCAGTTCTAGAACAGAGAAAGAGCAGGAAAATGTAGAGATTTAGCTGATACTGATCTATCGATTTGGCTGTTACTAGTCTATCGATTTGGCTGTTACTAGTCTATCGATTTGGCTGTTACTAGTCTACCGATTTGGCTGTTACTAGTCTACCGATTTGGCTGTTACTAGTCTATCGATTTGGCTGTTACTAGTCTACCGATTTGGCTGATACTGATCTGTCGATTTGGCTGATACTGATCTACCGATTTAGCTGTTACTAGTCTACCGATTTGGCTGTTACTAGTCTACCGATTTGGCTGATACTGGTCTATCGATTTGGCTGTTACTAGTCTACCGATTTGGCTGTTACTAGTCTACCGATTTAGCTGATACTGATCTATCGATTTGGCTGTTACTAGTCTACCGATTTGGCTGTTACTAGTCTACCGATTTGGCTGTTACTAGTCTACCGATTTGGCTGATACTGATCTATCGATTTGGCTGATACTGATCTATCGATTTGGCTGATACTGATCTACCGATTTGGCTGATACTGATCTATCGATTTGGCTGATACTGATCTACCGATTTGGCTGATACTGATCTACCGATTTACCTGATACTGATCTATCGATTTGGCTGTTACTAGTCTACCGATTTGGCTGATACTGATCTATCGATTTGGCTGATACTGATCTATCGATTTGGCTGTTACTAGTCTACCGATTTGGCTGTTACTAGTCTATCGATTTGGCTGTTACTAGTCTACCGATTTGGCTGTTACTAGTCTACCGATTTGGCTGATACTTGTCTACCGATTTGGCTGATACTGATCTATCGATTTGGCTGTTACTAGTCTACCGATTTGGCTGATACTGATCTACCGATTTGGCTGATACTGATCTATCGATTTGGCTGATACTGATCTACCGATTTGGCTGATACTTATCTACCGATTTAGCTGATACTGATCTATCGATTTGGCTGATACTGATCTATCGATTTGGCTGATACTGATCTATCGATTTGGCTGATACTGATCTATCGATTTGGCTGATATTGATCTATCGATTTGGCTGTTACTAGTCTATCGATTTGGCTGTTACTAGTCTACCGATTTGGCTGTTACTAGTCTACCGATTTGGCTGATACTAGTCTACCGATTTGGCTGATACTAGTCTACCGATTTGGCTGTTACTAGTCTACCGATTTGGCTGATACTAGTCTACCGATTTGGCTGATACTGATCTATCGATTTGGCTGTTACTAGTCTATCGATTTGGCTGTTACTAGTCTATCGATTTGGCTGTTACTAGTCTACCGATTTGGCTGTTACTAGTCTACCGATTTGGCTGATACTAGTCTACCGATTTGGCTGTTACTAGTCTACCAATTTGGCTGATACTAGTCTACCGATTTGGCTGATACTGATCTATCGATTTGGCTGTTACTAGTCTACCGATTTGGCTGTTACTAGTCTACCGATTTGGCTGTTACTAGTCTACCGATTTGGCTGATACTGATCTATCGATTTGGCTGTTACTAGTCTACCGATTTGGCTGTTACTAGTCTACCGATTTAGCTGATACTGATCTATCGATTTGGCTGTTACTAGTCTACCGATTTGGCTGTTACTAGTCTACCGATTTGGCTGTTACTAGTCTATCGATTTGGCTGTTACTAGTCTACCGATTTGGCTGTTACTGATCTATCGATTTGGCTGATACTGATCTACCGATTTAGCTGATACTGATCTATCGATTTGGCTGTTACTAGTCTACCGATTTGGCTGATACTGATCTATCGATTTGGCTGATACTGATCTATCGATTTGGCTGTTACTAGTCTACCGATTTGGCTGTTACTAGTCTACCGATTTGGCTGTTACTAGTCTATCGATTTGGCTGTTACTAGTCTACCGATTTGGCTGTTACTAGTCTACCGATTTGGCTGACACTTGTCTACCGATTTGGCTGATACTGATCTATCGATTTGGCTGTTACTAGTCTACCGATTTGGCTGATACTGATCTATCGATTTGGCTGTTACTAGTCTACCGATTTGGCTGATATTGATCTATCGATTCGGCTGATACTGATCTATCGATTCGGCTGATACTGATCTATCGATTTGGCTGATACTGATCTATCGATTTGGCTGATACTGATCTATCGATTTGGCTGATACTGATCTACCGATTTGGCTGATACTGATCTATCGATTTGGCTGTTACTAGTCTACCGATTTGGCTGTTACTAGTCTACCGATTTGGCTGTTACTAGTCTATCGATTTGGCTGTTACTAGTCTACCGATTTGGCTGATACTGATCTATCGATTTGGCTGATACTGATCTACCGATTTAGCTGATACTGATCTATCGATTTGGCTGTTACTAGTCTACCGATTTGGCTGATACTGATCTACCGATTTGGCTGATACTGATCTATCGATTTGGCTGTTACTAGTCTACCGATTTGGCTGTTACTAGTCTATCGATTTGGCTGTTACTAGTCTACCGATTTGGCTGTTACTAGTCTACCGATTTGGCTGATACTTGTCTACCGATTTGGCTGATACTGATCTATCGATTTGGCTGTTACTAGTCTACCGATTTGGCTGATACTGATCTATCGATTTGGCTGTTACTAGTCTACCGATTTGGCTGATACTGATCTGTCGATTTGGCTGATACTGATCTATCGATTTGGCTGTTACTAGTCTACCGATTTGGCTGATACTGATCTATCGATTTGGCTGTTACTAGTCTACCGATTTGGCTGATACTGATCTGTCGATTTGGCTGATACTGATCTACCGATTTGGCTGTTACTAGTCTACCGATTTGGCTGATACTGATCTATCGATTTGGCTGATACTGATCTATCGATTTGGCTGATACTGATCTATCGATTTGGCTGATACTGATCTACCGATTTGGCTGATACTGATCTAGCGATTTGGCTGTTACTAGTCTACCGATTTGGCTGTTACTAGTCTACCGATTTGGCTGTTACTAGTCTACCGATTTGGCTGTTACTAGTCTACCGATTTGGCTGATACTAGTCTACCGATTTGGCTGATGCTTGTCTATCATCTGTACGGTGTTAAAAATCGAATATTTGCGTCTGTGCACAGACGGTTCTTCTTGATAAAAGACTTCTAGTAATGTACTCTAGCAAATTCACCGAGAATATATACTATATATTTGTTTGCTTGATTGGTGGTTAACGCAGTACTCAATATATTTTACTTATACAACAGCGGTATAATGTATCAGTACACATAACAGTAAGCGAAGAAGCCCTATCACAGTTCACGACGATAACCAGTAAAACAATATCCAAATTCAAATTCAAATTCCCAGTAAATATTTATAATTTTAACAGAATATATTTATCCAGAAGTTGACGTAGTCTGCAATTTCCAGTGACATACATATGTAATATCCGAAGCGTCAAATCCAGTACATAGTATATAACAATTTACGTTTAACCACTGAAAGGCGCATGTGTATATCATACATAATATTCTGCTACAAACAAAACAGTATACAAATATTAAAACTGCTCAATGTTTATGCAGCCTTAGTCCTGGACACGTGTATTCATTTGATTAAGTTATAGCACAAGTTAAATAATCTTTCAATGATGCCCATCCTGAACGCCCTGAAAGTCGCACTTGTGACATTGTTGGCAACCAGCGTTAAGGCAAAACAGTGACACTGGCTTGTGTAGTTGGTGTCAGTCCTTTGCTGATTCGATAGTACATCAGGTGTATTCGGCATGATGCTTTAGTGAGTCAGCACCTTTGGTATGACCTGATGATGGCTGTAAAATTACAAAAGAAGATGCCACAGCCATAATGTTAGAAGGACTGTCAAAGCCAACGTCTGCGAATAAACACAAAGCGACTCCATTTTCTGAGTCTCTGCTCCAGCGATAGAAATTGGTTTGCTGAGTAGATTTTGAATCAGTGACAGTAGCCTTTGAAAAAGCTATTTTCAGAAGCGTGTGTGAAACGTGAATATAGACCAGATAGTTATTCTATGACTTCAGTAAGTGTGTAATACATCCAGTGAAATAGTCCTACAGCATATTGTGAATAATTTCTAATAGTAAATGAACACATTTTACTTGTCCTTCAGTTGTCTATGGTCTTCAGTGCTAGAGACCATCTTGTGCGATTCACTACTGCGTGCTCCCTTATTATGAGATCGCTTCTTCATTATTTACTACAGATTTATAGAAGAATTCTTCACCGCTTCGTCTTGACTACCACGTCACAATACTTCTGTACGGGAATGAACGTCGCAAACAAGCTGTCGTGGCTGATCAATACAGTAGATTTCAGTCGACAGTTTATAGAAATGGTACCAAAGTGTCTATGTACCGGCCTTAACGAGGGAGTGAGTGGGGGGGGGGGGGGGGGGGGGCATAACAAATGGTGGTATTATCATATTTACATCAGAGCAGGTGGTAAGGTAACAAAAGCAGCGCAGAAGCCTCTTCCTAACTGGAATAGGGAGCCAAGCGGGGCAGGGATACGTGTCTTCGCATTACACTGAGATATCAATATCTCGTACATGTACTCTAGGTCATTTACCTGAATTGATCGTATTTTGGCGTTTGGTATGTTCACCCGGCAGAGCGAATTTGCCAATATTATCTGAATCGTTCTGTAGATAGGTAAGGATAGCTCATTCGGACACGGCCTAATTCGCCGGTTCACGTCTAGATATTTATTCACGTATCATTGCCTCCAGCTTTCAAACCAAACAAGGCAAGTTAATTTTGCGATGTGACTCACATAAGATATCACCAAATGTGATAGACGCCCGATCAGAAAGACACCTTTGGGTGTCAGGTACCATATCCAGGACAGAAATACCTGGTTTGCGCGAGACATGGCGGGTGGGATGGCCATGGAAGCACAGTATCTCTGTGCGTGATGTGGCTTTGTTTCCTGTTCATACAGGCCGCCTTTCATGAAGTATTGCTTATTTACATTTTGATCTGAACAAAGACGATCAATGTCCCAATACGAAGCCCATGTGACAGAGGGAACTCTTTCGATATTCACATTGATACTTTTCTTTACTTGGATAGCAATATACCGAAGGGTCCTGCATATGGCGTGTAGATAATTCGATCTGTATTACATGTTAAATCCTATGTATTACGTGTGGCGATTTCATACATCGCTAGCGCATCCTTAGGGACTAATGCATCTAGTTAAGTAACATTGGCACGTTGTGTATTTGGACAGTTTCCGTCCATACTGACACACGTTTTTTCATGTAAATTGGCAGAATATGCGGTTTGATTCAATATTGATTTAATGCGCCAATTATTCACCTGGGTCGACCATTATGATTAGTGTACGCATGTCTTACATTCATCCACTGAAAAGGGACGAGGTTTAGTGACCAGGCCTAAAATAAGTGACAGCCTTTCATTTAATTGTGTTTTATTGCAATTCTCTAGAATGTATTCATTTGTTTATTTATCTGATCATCGGTTAACGCCATAATACAATTTTGTTCTCCTGTGCGATTGGGGTCAGATTTATGGGCAGAGGCCACCAAAGTGCCCTGACCTTTGGCAAGTACCTGGCGACTCAACATTCTTATACCTGACGTACAGATATGCAAAGTCTAGTGGTGGAGGACAAGTAGTTTTGAACTAAAAATATTGAGAACACTGAGAGCAGGGAATTCGACAAATTCTTTGTCTCCTCTTAAATGAGATGATCTGTGATGCTCTGACAAGCATTAGGCTATAAGGACATACTCTCTAAAGCTCAAAATATGCCAGGTAAAATGATATTTGAAATGTCACGAAGACATCGTGATGGACAAGTGAAGATATACTTGTTGTCATCAAATTGTTTATACTCCCCAGTCTCACGGGCAAATTGGCGTGATTAATACCATGTGTTTGCTTAATATCTGATCGCTTCGTTATTTATTGCAGAGTTATCCAGCACGTTGTCTTGCCTACCACAGCACAGCATGTCTACCCGTTTCTGCAGTCCTGGAATAATTAAACGGCGAAAACCAGTTGTCGTGTGCGAATGAAGGCGATGGCTGGCTACAGCGAGGACACATAACATATGGCGGTATTAACATGATTGCACCAGGACAGGTGGTAAGGTAACAAAGGCATCCAAGAGCGACGGTTAGCTGCGATTAGCTTCTTCCCTGAATGGTAAAGGAAGCCAAGAGACACGTGTCTTCACAGCACAGTGGAATATCTAAATTCGCTAACTGTAGCGTACTCTTGGTCATTGGCCAGGGCTGATCGCGTTTGAACATTTCATTCGCCAGATCCAGTTTGCCAATTTTGCCGAAGTGATTTTGTAAGATAAGGTAAGGTGAGGACTGACATCATCTAATTCACAGAGATATGTCCGTATATTCATTTGTGAATCACTGCCTGCCGCGTTCACATCTAATACGTTCAGTTGATTTTGCGTCAAGGTTAGTATAAAATTTCACCAACTGTGATAAACATCAGTCAACTGGAACAGCTTTACTGGTTAAGCGCCCAAGCAAGACAAATATGACTGGTTTGCGTGAGAAATGGTAGTTGAAGAAGCTGGGAGAAGCAGGGCAGCTGACAGGTGTTACCAGGCCGTCTTATGGGGGGTAGGGTGATCAACAGTTATCTCTGGGTTCTAAGTGATATATATATATAAAATGAATTATATAGAAATATTACATAGCATTCTCACAAATATATTTGGCATCAGATTGTTTCTCCAATAGGTATGCTGACGACAAGGGTCTGTACAATGGTTGCATGGGTAATGGAAGCGATATTTAAAAAATAAAACTGTATTATTGGTGCCCCGTTAATCACGTCTCCACGACCATCCGCAGGCTGCTTGAAGATCTTCGCACTTACGGCCAGAGAGGAAGCCAGCATGAGCTGGGCTTGAACTACCACGTTAATCACGTCTCCGGTCAATTATCAACTTTACGTTTTATCATGTCCTAGGTTCATAACTATAAAGATTAACAGCATGACTACGAGCTGTGAGATTTGACATCTGGTCAAATATTTACTCCGTACGTCCATAATCCATAATCGCAATATCACATGGTCTAAGCTACAAAAGATCAAGACAAAACGGAAATACCCATGTTTTAGCTTAGGTTTTTCTATTAATTGTGCTGTATAAACGGATGCTTGCACAGTGTAAATGTATACACAATCATTCCCGAGACCAATCATAAACTAAACCGTGTGGTTCTATATCCACAATAACAAATTACAGAATATAGAAATAAACAGTGATATAACCCTTTTTTGTATAAACTGCCTTTATTATGTAAATAAACTCAACATGGGTTCTAGACAACCCCAGACTGACTGGCCCATGTTATTATACATTCTACACACAGAGTAATTATGTAACCACCGGGGAAATTTTACAAAGGCTCTCTGGCTTGGAAAAGGCTTGTAAATTTCCCCAGCCGAATCTCGTGAGATTTCAGAGTAGTTCGGCAGTGTCCTAATGTAACACCCCAGAGGCCTTGGATGAGTCTCACTTGTGTAGTGTAGTGTTGTACATAGGAAGAAATATTTTGTCACGGGGAGGAGGCAATTTGTTATCCTGAATAAGAATGAGAAGGGTATCCAGAATACAACGCGATGTTAATCTGTGAGTTTTCATTCTATTGGGTGAACTTGTGAACGGCAAATATAACTATACTGGCAGTCTGCTGGACGCACTTTGACTGAGTTAATTGTAACAATAGCTTGTAGCTGTACGTCTCCAAGCCTGGATAAGTCTTAACGCATCAGTCCTATCTTAACACACATGTTTAACCAGCTTTGACAGAAGTGCGCGATGAAGTGGTCAGTTCTGACACGCAGTCATTCTGTCTGTTGCCCATTGAAAGAGACAATTTGAATGCGAGTTTTTCTGTTATAATATACTGAACAAAAAAATCTTCACATTTGGGGAAATGAATTATATTTAAAATGGGTAGTACAAGGTAGTTAATATGGGCGAATACTATAATGGTCAGTCTAACCTGACGTATCCGACCATTGCAATTGTGCTGAACCACGCGGGGTGCATACAGCACGCTCTTTTGTGAAAACGCGACCCTGCACTTATGCGAAAAGACGTGAATTTCATGTGGCTGAGCACCAAAAGAGAATTTGCCTAACGGTGGGCACAATCCCATGGAACACGTATAGGATGCTCTTGGAAGATGTCTTCGTGTCTGTAAACATGAACCAGAAGTTCATGAGCGCCATGTTGACACAGCAATGGCACAGGGTGCCTAATGCTGTGTTCAAGGGTTTTAGGCAGTCGATGAGACAATGCAATTGTCAATGCGAGGGCGGGTCATACGCGGTACTGAACAAGCTCCAATATAGATGGCTAATTCTATGAAATCAAAAAATGACCCAATCATGCTACTGTTGACTGCGGAGGGTGGACTAAGTACACGTTAATGCCTAATCCTGTTTTAGTGTACGCTCATTACGTACATAAAGCAGATTTATGGACTACCAATGCACTTTATTCTGTATGAATATCTTGGGGCATGTGAAGTTTCTTTTTTTGTTCAGTATATGAAATCGACTTCTTGTAACAGAAAGATTTGCAATGAACTTAAAGAGTTAAATCGTCAAGGGATTGTATTTAACAATTATTTTTGACCACGAAAAATTGTTACATCGTTGTCACTGTCCTAGTTGTACTTATGTGTCTGTAATTTGTAATCTGTAATCAGTTGCAATATGGTAAGATTGTTAGATGCACTCAGCAAAGGCCGATCAAGTACACTTATTACTGAGCCCAAATGAAAACATAACACACAAAACTTTACTGCAATAACGATACTGAAATAAAACACATAATTTACCCCTAGTTGAATATCTTACACAGAATACAAAATAATGCATGATGTCATGAAAAAAGGTGGGCGCACAACAGGTGGTTGTTATCTGGCAGAGAGGAATAACCACTTGACTTCTGGCGGCACTCTTATCGATCATCGACAAACTAACAGGTTGTCATCCGGAACATTGATTGGTTGTAATGAACCCCGTATGGAGATTCACATTAAATTATCACCGCAGAGAAAATGTAAAACCTTTTTCCCAGTGGATTTAGACGCTTAGTTTTTGTTGAACGAGTATGACTTTTTGCAAAAAGAAACTTTTCAAGGATTGCCGCAAGGTTTTGCTACCGAGAGCATTTTTTCCTTTTTCTCATGAAGCTAATATTCTTTATAAAGATTGTGTGTGCGCGCAGTATTGCTATTATTATTGATACATCCTCCCAAGAGCCAATTCCTATTCTTAAAATAGCGGTTTTCATCTTGCACTTGATGAATTTCTGTAAAATAATTGCTCGTCGTTCAAGACAAATGGCCGAGAATAAACATAACAATTTATATTATTGATATGCTAGGTTGAATGATTTATTTATAAAAATGATCGTTACACACAACTGTTATTTGATATACTAGTTTGCTTAAGGGTGTCAGGTTGTGACACAGAAGAGAAAGTTCTCGACCAGTTATGCGAGGCAAAAGAAGGTAAAGACAACCTATGGTGTGCTTAAGTCATCTAGACAGTTTAAATCAGCAATACCTATTTGTACTAAGGTATATAGTGTTCTTTCTTAATCAATACAGGGCTCCTATCACGCCGCTTTCGGTGTGCTGAGAATAGTTGGAATGAACTTACTTTATAAGTAAAAATGAAGTATTCTACGTGTGTTATACATCGGGTTCGATTAAATTGTAAAAATGTAAGCCAGTGAAGTAAGAAGTTCAACTGATGTTTAACAAGCAAAGTTCATACGTTGGAGGACTGAATAATTAAAGCTTAACCCCACGCTGACAGTATTTTAGCTATTGCGTATGCCGAGAACAGTGTTGCCTTTCGATAGGAAACTGATAAAATCCACACTTAAAACAAATAAGAAACAGACGGTTTAAAACAACGAACACACGGAAATCAGTTAAAACGCGGAAAACTATGTTAACTGAACTTATACATATTATTTTAATGTGTTTAAAAACGGAACAAGGCAACTGTGAGGCCCAAGTCGAATTTCCTTTACAGTCGACCAGTTTCAGTTTGACACCATATTTGGCATGTAATGTAAATGAACGAAATTCTGTGCGCTCTGTCATAAAATGATGTTTTGAATGAGAAGGGCCCATTCTTTTCACCTCGTAATCCCCACAAGGGAGAGGATTGGTGGATTATAGGATAGGCAGGGTATGTTCTGCACGATGCTTGAATTTTATTATGGCGACATTAGGCAAACACCTTGACTGCCCTGCTAGAAAGGAACAATGTGACTGTTTTGCTTTAAGTGTGTGTTCTGTTGCAAGGAAATGTTTTGACTGTGCTGCTATAAGGGAAAAAATTAAATGATTAAAGGGGATATGACGAGTGGCATTCTGATAGTTCTCTATGGGGACAAACTTTTATAAGTTTATTGTACACCGAGTTGAATGATTCTATTACATATCCCGATCGAAAATGAAAATATTTTTGTTGTCATAAAATTGTTTCTGCTTGTATTATTCTGCCACATTTGCGTGATTCAACATGGCGTGTGGCCTTGAGATTCCATCACTTCTTTATTAATTACAGATTTAAGTAAAAACCACTCCATCTTGCCTTCGACAGCATAGCACAATCTACTCGTTTGTATGGCACTGGAATAGAACCGAATGAATAAGATGGATTTTAGAGCACATTATTAGAAATAAAATCAAAAGGCCTATTTGTCGGCTTTAAAGTGTGAGTGAGTGAGTGAGTGCTTGGGGTTTCACTGAGACGACTTACCGAAGGGAAACGCGGATATGTGTCTTTACATTACAAATGAATATCAGAATCCGGTACTTGTCATTTATCAAGATTGAAAGCATGTTCCAAATCCAACAAAAGATGTGACCCAGCTGTGTCGGTTGTCTACAGCATAATGCTTCTGTGAGACAACACTCTGAGTATGACGTCATTATAAGTGGTATAATGTTAAAGCGAACACGTGCTCTATAGTTTACCGATTATTTCGGTTTAAATTTTGCTCCGTTTCCTGTCACGACGACTTTGCGACAAGAGAAATAGTTTTAATATTCACGTTGGGTAATTTTCTTGATTTGAATAACAAAATACCGACAGGTCTTGCATGTGACGTGTACATAACTTGCACTGTCCTCAGAGACGACTGAAAGACAAACATAAATGGTCAAATGATAACTGACTTGTGAGTTTCTGTTTATTAGCAAGTTCTTACTTCAAAATACCTGGAGTGAAGTGATGCTATGACATATCACGAATATATCGTGATAGAAAATGAAAACATATTTTGCTGTCACTGAATTGTTTCTACTTCTTAGTCTCATATATAAATTGGCGTGGTTCGACATCACGTGTTTGCTTAGTATCAGTTCAATTCTTCAGCACGTTGTCTTACCTCCCACAGCACAGCAAGTCTACCCATTTGTACAGTCCTAAAATAAATAAACAGCGAAAACCAACTGTCTTGTCTGAATGAATACGGTTAAGTTTAGAGGAAAACAATAGAAATGATAACAAAAGACATCCCTGCTTGCCCACGTGAAGAACCATACCGTGTGGCGGTATTGACATTTTTGACAAGGCGACGGTCATGTGCGATCAGCTTTCTGAATGGAAAGGGAAGCTAAGAGACACGGACATGTGTTTATCGCATCACAGTGGAATATCAGAATCTTGGATGTGAACTCTTGATCATTTACCAGGGCTGATAATATATTTTCATTTCCAATAGTGCCAATTTTGTCCCAGTCGTTTTGTAGATAAGATAAGGTCAGGGCTGACTCCGCCTAATTCACCGGCGCACATCATGGTATTTATATATTTATCACTGACTGCTGCCTTCCCACCAAACACGGTCAGTTGATTTTGTGACGAGGTTCGTCTAAAATCTTACCAGATGTGATAAACGTCAGTCCATTAAGACAGTTTTGGGGGTCAGGCGCCTTAGCCAGACATAAATGACTGGTTTGCGTGAGAGGTGTATGTTTAGGAAGCTGTTGAAGCACAGCACCTCTGTGTACAGCTGACAGGTGCTACCAAACCGTCTCCTTAGGTGGGTAGGGTGACAAACAATTATCCGTGGGTTCTATGTGCTGTAGGCTATATGATATGAATTCCTATAAAAACACGGCATTGTCGCACAAATATCTGGCATCAAGAAACAGGTACGCTGTTCGTATGAGCTTCATGATGTGATGTTTACCAAATAAAACTATTGGTCGAGTCATCTGTCATCCTGTGTGCAGTTGATCACTCTCCCTGTCAGGTTATCAGGTTTACAACCTACCATGTCCTAGGATTATAATTACAAGGGTAAAGAGCATAACAACGAGCGGTGAAATTCGGCCCTGGCCAATTGGCCTCAGTATATTAACTACTCATGTAAATCCTTAGGTAGTAACAACTTGCACATCACGTGTAACTTTTAGAATGATCACAGGTTATTTCACAATTTAATTACGTTCCAAAGTTGATCACGGGTGATCAATAGGAGTAGCAGATGTTTAGTTCTACTTTTGTTTGCTTTTCTTCTTTATGGTTTGTTGAGGGCATTTTAGCCTGATCATTTTGGGGTGATGGAATCAAGGTAGAATAAAGCTTACACATGGCGTTGTGTGTAGTTTATAGTGGTATGCCTTAAAACGTCTACGGAATACCTTCAGGAATTGTAATCATATTTACTATGTGTAATCTACAAACACAACCTTCATGAGCTTCGCAAACTGGTGTAAGTTGGTATTAATTTTTATCTTACTAATTCTGACGCTGAATGAGGAAATATTTGTCAAGGTCACGACACTCCCTTTTTGATATATTGTTTACGTATTGAAAACGGCAACAGAAAACAGACTCAGTGACTCAATATTACAATGTAAACAATGGCTTTATATATAAAATGAGACGTACAGTTTTACAGACAGTTCAACAACAACAACATACACATCGGTATTACCGGCCTTTAAAAGTTTTCCAGTTCACCTTTGCATCCCAAGGAACGTGTTCCAGGAGATCCAACGTAAAGACCATGGGATAAACACACAATTCACAAATTGTCCTAGTCAGGTACTTCGCTAGGATAGCGAACGCGAACACAGTACACAGGTTACACAGAACTGGAAACAGTCAAGCCTTTGAATGACGTCACACCCGCAGAGCACAACACAGGGTAAATACAGGCATGGAGGTATAATCCACTTAGAACAGTCACAGCTCCCGCAGAAACTCACAAACGAGCCGTTCAGAGACGTAGAGTAATGTCACCTTGTGGCAGAACGAACGTCCTTTGCAAAAACTGAAAACTTCAGTTTAGAGTCCTTGACGACCTTGGTCGGTCAGGTGAGGTCAGCGTGTTAAACAAATTACAGTCAACACTGTATAATCATAATAAAGATCCGAACACCAATAAACGTGACTTCCGCAGAAATTCACATAAACCAGACATCAGTACTACTGTGGTACACAATCGGTGCCGGCATAAAAATCTGTCCTCCCAAATGAAACTGGCATCACCAGCTCATATCAATATAATGGACTCGATACGAGAGTGTCGCACACTCTCCTGGCTCCCAGTGGATGCAGCAAAAACACCTCCACTCTGCACAGAAAACACGGCTTATATACGTCCCAGGTGGATTCAACTATTTTTAAACACAGAATTAACAGCCAATGAACAGCCAGTGAAATAAACAAAGCCTTGAACAAGATGCTTTCCATCAGGTCCGCGCTGTACATATATAAAAGGGCCTGTTATGCTTATAACATATGACACAAAGGTCCGCAGACTAACAGTACGTGAAAACGTTAAATAGTCATACATAACAATATTAAAACTGCGTAAAGCATGGTCAAGTGGCATGCATTTATCTGTAAATTAATTCAAGAACAATTTTCTGGATAATGGATCAGCTATCATTATTAACACTTACGAAAGTTTTGGGAAAATATTTATTTCGTACGTAGTTTTTCTATTAATTGTGCTGTATAAGCGGTTGCTTGCACAGTGTAAATGTATAGACAAACATTTCCGTGACCAATTATGAACTATCCACGTTCTATTACACGTTCTCTGTAAACTGCCTTTATTTTGTCAATAAGTTCAACATGGGTACTAGACAAGCCCAGACTAACTCGCCCATGCTGTCATGCATTCTACACACAGAGTAATTATGTAACCACGGGAGAAATTTTACAAAGGCTCGCTGGCTCGGAAAAGGCTTGTAAATTTCACCAAAAGAATCTCGTGAGATTTCAGAGTAGTTCGACAGTGCCCTAATGCAAACACTCTAAGAAACTTTGGATAAGTCTAACCTCTGTAGCGTGTTTTGTTGTAGACAGGAACCAATACTTTGTCATGGGGAGGAGGCAATTTGTTATCCTGAATAAGAATGAGAAGTATTACAAGAGCTGGATATCTTATACAAGCGGAATACAACACACTGCTCATATGCCAAATTTCATTTTGTGTCCTCAGCCATACCATATATGTATAAGGCTCTAAGCCTGGAAATGTTTAAACAGATCAGTCCTGTTTTAATACTCATCGGCTCAGATATATGGATCCATTCGGAGGAATTTATTATGTATGGATAGGGTGTAATGACAATGATACACCACAGCGTTTGGCTGTACGAAATGAAGTGTTCAATGTTTAATTCGACATGCAATTTTGTTTTGTGTTTTACCTATCAAACGAGACTATTGGAGTGAAAGTCTTTGTTAATAATGAAGCATACATATTGTAATGAGCTTCGCAGAGATGAATTGTCAAATGATTGTACTTTGGCAATTATCTTTGACTCGGAAATGTCACATTGTTTTCTCTGTTCTGGTTGTACTTATGCGTCTATAATTTCTTATGCGTCTAAGAAATTTCAATTGAAATACGGTACATCATTAGACGCACTCAGCAAGACTGATCGTATACATACAATATCAAGTCCAAATCAAACCATATTACGCATAACTTTAATTCAATAACGGTACTGAAAGAAAACACATAATGTTCCCCTGGTAGAATACCCTACACAGAATACAAAATAATGTCTATTGTCAGGAAATATGGTGGGCACGCAACAGGTGGTTGTTATCTGGCAGAGAGGAATAGCCACTTGGCTTCCCGCCATTCATGCCGACGATCATCGACAAGCCATCAGGCTGTCATCCGGAACACTGATTGGCTGTAATGAACGACTCATGAAGATTCACATTAAATTATCAAGGCAGAGAAAATGTGGAACCTTTTTGCCCACTGGATTTAGATGGTCAGCTTTTGATCAATGGTTTTTGAATTTTTGCCAAAAAATGTTTCCAAGGTTGCCTGAAGGTTTTCCTTCCAAGAGCTGTTTTTCTGTTGCTTGTTAAGCTAGTGTCATTCATAAAGCTTGTTTGTGCAAGTGGCATTGTCACTACCATCATTGTAACCGCCTAAAAGCTCATTCCTTTAATTTAAATACTGTCTTCACTTTGCACTGGGCGAATTTCTGCAAAATGATTGGTTGCCCTTTAAGGTAAATGTAGGCGATTAAATATCAAAATTTATCTGAATGCCAATGAAATGATTTAAATATATAGGTGACTGTTCTTGGGTAGTTGTAAAAACAGGGTTTACATTTATTATGTTTAAATCAATAATATATATTCGTGTCTGCGCATGTACAGTTCTTCTATCAGTGCATTTTATATAATTCCCCTGTACGCTGTGCTTATATTTACTGTTAAAGAGTATGCTAGAAAGAAGAAAGAATTGCGGTTTTCCAAATAGGAATGATAACATTCAAAAATTGCACACATAGTTAGTCAGGAGAAATGGGAAACATACACTTTTCAAACCAGCTAAAACAAAGAAACAAAGAAACAAAGAAATAGAAAATCAGAAATTATATTATTTACAGAATCACCAGCAAGCGCTATAAATGAAGAAGTCTGTAGACAACTCTGCGGGATCCCTGCACAGTATCAACAGTCGACCAGTTCATGTGTAATGTCACATTTCGATCAAAAATACCAATTACTGGTTGAAACGAAGCACGGTGTGTTCAATTTACTGAATGAACAGCGACATTAAGCAGAAAAATATTGTAACTGCCAGTAAAAATTGTGACTACCAAGCCAGCATAGAATATTATGACTATCTTTCTATAAGGGTACATTGTAACTGTTCTGTTTCAGGAGAACATTGAGACTGTCCTACTACAATGGAAAATATTGACTGTTCTACTACAAGAAATATTGTGACCCATATAAAGTTAAAAGCGAAAACAAGTTTATGACACAATGTGTCACTGAAGGGAATGGGTTTGAGTTATTGGCAGTGGTTTCTTGAGATGCCTTTATGTCTGGAAGACCTGATTATAATGTTAAAGGGAAGAGTTGATATTTGTCTAGCAGGACACCACAGAACACAACAAGTTCCTGAAAAGCTGAATAAAATTACCCATTAACGAAGTAAGATGAAACCCTGTGGGAAAATCTGAACGTTTTTATTATAATAAAATCTGTTCTCCACTCTTGTGGCACATTTGCGCGTTTCAGTGTTTCATGTTCCATCAAAAAAGATGATTTCCTGATTATTATTACAGACTTCTAGTAGACTTCTCCACCATGGCTACCACTGTACATCACATGTGCTAATTTAAATGGTATTGGATTATAAGATAAATCACGAAAACCAATAGGCTTGTCTGAATGAATATACGATGGAGTAAAGACGACAAAGATAAGATTGTATATATATATATATATATATATATATATATATATATATATATATATATATAAGCGTCAAGTCCGACATTTATATACCATTCGTAGTCCGTAAAGGGCGTTCCAAGTCGATAATCGCAAGATCCATTTCCAAAACAACGTTTAACACTAACTCCCAAAGACAAAGGTATGTAAGAAATTATACAAATAAGAAATAAAGCCGGTAACACACAAGAGAGATGCGGTCATCAGTTTTCAATGATGCCGGGCAGACAATGAATATTCCAGGCATGAATTCCATATCAAAGTTCAAATTCGTAGTCCGTGAATGAGTTCCATGTCAAATAACAATTAAACAATGTATGTCAGTCGCGCTTTGATTGCAACTGTTCATAAACGCATCATGCAAATGTAATTAGCATGGCTACTTTTAGGGCCCCTAGCCCCAGGTTAAGCGGTATTAGATACAGTTTGAAAATGACGAGAGTTATAGACCCTAGCCGATCAGATTGTGATTCAAAAGTAACGGACGATTACGTCTTTCCTGTTAATATGTAAAGATCTCATACTACAAGAGGTGCCATCTATGATGTTACACATGACATACAAGATAGACGGTTACACTGGGCAACCAGCGCCATCTATATTGTTAAAAACGATGTACGTGATAGATATGTACATAGGGATAACAGCGCCGTCTATGTGGTTGATCACAATGCAAATCGCCGGAGATTCTGAACGCTCTGTCCATACCTGCCAACGAGAGTGTTATACTCACTGTAAAATTTGAGAATCTTAGAATGAAGGCGTTTGATGCTGTATCCTTGACAAACTAGTTTTTAAACTAGCAACTTGTGACGCAGTATAAAGTCATCACAATTAACACAAGATCTGACAAATGCTACAAGGCGAGATATGTATACGCCATAGGCAGGACCCTTTGGTATATTGCTATCTAAATAAGGAAAAATTTACAATATCAAAATTGAAATTATCCCTTTTGTCGTAAAGGCGGCGTGAAAGGAGACCTTGTTCGTCTTTGTACAGATATAGATCCAAATAAGATCCTTTAAATCCAGTGAAGGCGGATAGATTTCCTTCACCGCTTCAGCAATATGGGGATTATTTAACGCCAGTAGATCATCAATATACCGCTTGGTATATGAAAAGGATCGAGCTTTAAAGATATGACTCTTAAGTAATTTCTGCATATAGTCGTATTTATATGAAAACAGGTATAGGTCTGCCAAAAGAGGCGCACAATTGGTACCCATTGGAATACCTATGCACTGTTGATAAATGGTATCTCTGAATTTCACATAGATGTTATTAGTGAGAAATTCAAGTAATTCAATAAATAATGTAACATTCCATGAGTGGTAACCTTTATAAAGAGTAGAACTAAAGAAAGCCTTATTGCTTCTGGCGTTAATGTAACCGTGACTTGTTTTAGTAAATACCGAGACAATTAACGACGATATTCTTTCAATAAGATCTTTGTGAGGGATCGTAGTATAGAGAGTAGAGAAATCCCATGTGGATACGTCTTTGTACGGTATATGCATATGAGCATCGAGTTCTTTTGTAAGGCGTTTGAAGTTGTTAAGAATCCACATGCAGTTGACACCTGAATTTTTTGTTATGGCACAACAATACTTATTCCAAAATGACTTTACTTCTTGTAACGCACTCGTAAGTAGGGTTGACAAGAGTTTGGTGGTACAGCTTCTTGAACCTGCAATAAATCGAGCCTTGTATGGGGATTTATGCATTTTAGGAATCCAGTAAAGTTGTGGTATTTCTGTGTGACGGGTAGGTATATTTATGCGCCTTTCTTTAAGAAAGGTTTTGTGTTTGTTAAATAGTTCCTCCAGAGTACATGTAGTAGCAGAATACGTGGATGTCGTTGTAGATGCACATAGCTCTTGAACAAGAATTTGATAATAATAATTCTTGCAAATAAAGATGACATTATTAGGAGCCTTGTCTGCTACAGTGATGACAAATTTACTGTGAAGGTCAGCGAGTGTGTCTTGCACAGTGGGATCCTTCAGAACCTGTTTAACTTTAGGCAGAGCATCAATGTCTAGACGGTGTATAGTTAAACTAACTTTCTTTTTGACAATCTCAAGCCAATCGAAAGTACCGAAGAATCCACTTTCTCCCGTTTTGACCATTTTTTAACATACTCCTCAAGTGCCGAGATGATATATTTTTTGTTTGATCGAATGTTGACATTTCTCTTTTCTCTATACTTAGGACCCCTCACAAAAAGTTTCCTTAGATCATGATTCTTAATAATATTAAGGTCACCAGTCAGGACATGTTTACATTTGTGGTAGGTAAAAACTGAGGATTCACAATCACAGTTATAGCCGCCAGAAGTATACATCGCCAAATAGAACTCCTTGAAAATTTGGGAAGCGATAGGCTTTGTATACTCATAGGATATGCAAGGTGGCTCTTGGATATTAAAATAATTAGGCACAGCACTACGAACATCAGGTTCATAAAAGATGCTTGGTAGGTTAATTAAATCAAGGCCACTGCCTAAATACTTTATTTTCAGAAAGAGTCGATCGTGTTGAGTTTCAATTGTAGTTACAGGGCGATACAATCGAAAATAGGATATGTCTTGACACAGACGTACAAGGTGAAGTGGAACATTAAAATTGTATATGTTATTGGATACGTTTTGAACTACCTCTTTTAGCAAGTTCAATGGCAGTGCATGTAATAATGTGCGTAGAGCATGCGTGCTATTGGTGTCATACAACAATCCTACTAAATAGATTACTGTAACGTGTTTGTGAATCATGTTTCTGTTGAACTTCCTCCTACCATGACTGCGAGGTCTACGTTTATGGTATTTGAATAAATTTGTTACGATGGAGTCATATGGTTGGCTAGATGTTACATTGCCGATTCCCATAACGTTATCATTCAACCCATATGGGAAGACTGAACCAATCTCTAGCATCCAGAAAAGCTCACGGTCACGGATTTTACGTTCAAATTCGACATCTGTCTCATTTGCTGATGGATAAACCGATTCTATTATTTGAATGCTGAAATGGTCCCAGTCATGGTCGGAGGCAGAGAAATGCTTGCCTATTAGCAATTGTTTCTTGCGCACGGACTTACGGTGCCCGTAGATGTAGTTTCTGGGTGGTTTTCCCAACATACTGCTGACCACACTTCTTGTATGTTACCAAGTAAATACAACTGGACGCAATACAACTTAAGTTAACGTAGGAATTAACAGAATATCATTTACCAGTCGTGAGGAAATAAAAGTGGCGGATGTATCAAATGATGGACATGTAAGACAAATGGTATGTCCACATTTGGAAATAGTTAAATGTTTGCTTTGGGAATTCAATGTCAAACAATCGTTCAGTTGGATAGGACACGGTTTGGTGGAAATACTAAGTTTAATGCTCTCAAATATATCCGGTATTTGGATGGAAATGGGTCTTAGTGCAAACGAATCATTTATTGACTCGCCCTGGGAACATGCACCACTATTCCCAGCGTTAGTCCTATACATACTGTTGTAGTTCATAGTTATTGGTATAATTGTGCAGAGGCCTCGCCAGCAGAATCGGGGCATGCACAGGTTATAAATATACACCTATGACCTGATTACACCATGGATTTCAGACGACAATAATAGAAACGGCATTAAAGATCTATCTGTCGGTCATAACGAGGAGGCATAAGGAGTGGCGGTTTCGTCATGTTTACAACAGAGCAGGTGGAAAGGCAACAGAAATATCCAAGAGCGACGGCTGTCTGCCACCAGCTTCTTCCTGAACGGCAAGGGAAGACCCCAGACAGGCATACGTGTCTGCACATCAAAGTGGAATATTAGAATCCGGTATATGTACTCTTGGTCTCTTTTTCTTCCTGAAAATTGAAATGTTCATTCGCCAGATCCAATTAGCCAATTTTATGCCAGTCCTTTACTATGTAAAGTAAGGTCAGGATTGGCACCGCCTATTGCGCCGGTGTATATCGGGACATTTATCCATGTATCACTGGCTCTTACATTCAAACCACACATAGTCAGTTGAGTTTGCGATGTGCTTCATATAAAATCTTACCAGATGTGATAAATACCAGTCCATTGAGACAGCTTTAGGGATCAGGCGCCATTTGCCAGACACAAATGATTGGTTTGCGTGAGAGATGGCGGGTGGGAAAGCTGTGGAAACACGGTCTCTCTGTGCCCATGTGTGGTTGGGGTGGGTGGGGTGGCATAAGGTGTGCTTCTGTACTAAACGGTACTAAACCGGGTTCTCATATAAATATTACACAGTATTTTCCTACAAATAAACGCATCTGCAACAGGTACGCTCACGACCCGCGGTACACCTGTACATTGTTCGCATGGACAGTGATGTGATGTTTACAAAGTAAAACTGATTTAGTCCAGTCCTTATTCATCACCCTCCAAGTTAGTCACGTGTTCGGCAAGTTTATCAAGTTTACGGTTTAATTATCATAAAAGGAAGTACAATATGGCGTAAAACCAGACGGCAGTGTGATAGTTGCCAAATGTCAGGCGGGCATTCCATGTAAAATTCGATGTCTTTTCAGTTCACCTCAGTTGTGAATTTATTATATCTGTTCATGTAAGTGCTTTAATAAAAAAAAAACAGATAACTGCGTACCTCCTTTCATGCATATTATGACGTCCTAATTTAATGACATCCCAATTTGATCATGGCCGAAATAGATCACGACTTGAGATTATCAAGTCTTTCACAGGTTATTCAAGTTTAAAGTTGATCACGTTTCTCATTGATCTCGTTCGGAGATTCTCACGACACAATTTTATAGCATCCCATGTTGATCACGTTCCTGTCTGACCACATCAAAAATGGATCTTCTGACGTATATGTCGACTTAAGGATATTAAGTCAGAATTTATCAATGTTTATCATCAATGTCAAGCCGTTTGTCTATTCCATTTAATCAAGATTTAACATGCGAAAATGAGAAATTCTGTCGAGTTTTGGGGTAAATGTACTTGCATGTGCTTGTATGTGTGCAAGGTCTTTAGAGAGACCTTATTATTGATTGTCTTTCTATTACTACCCCTTTATTGTTATTATTTCAACGCTTTGTTGAAATGATACCAACAGTTTTTAGCAATACATCTCATTGCTTGATTTAATCAAAAGCTTACACTGCGATTTGAGAGTTGTATACAGTTAGAGTTAGTAGATATCCATCATCGGGTTTTAATTGTTTAATGATCGGACACCAAACCAATATTTCAGTAAGCAATTTGTGGCACTATAGCACCAATCTATTGTCCTAACGTCAAAAAGTAAAGTGCAGTGTATGGTTGTGAAACATCTGTAAACACCACAAATAAACTATATGATCATCTATGATTCCATGGATCTGTAATTTCATCAAAAAATCTGTGTAGCCTTATACATGTAGTGTAGATACCCGCAGGTAGAGAATTGAGATCATTTGTATGTGAAAACAACTTTCTTTGTACTTGACAGAGAGCGCAATAAAATGTGCACAAACACAAACCATAGAGCTTCACAGAATAGCACATATTTGCTAAATCTGTTCTATAACCAAACACACCATATACCAGCGTCTTGCGTGGATATACAGCCCGATATTTTGTCGAGATGATCAATATTTTCACGAGGTATGAAGACGAGCATTGCACGTGTCTTCTTGGCTTCGTAGACATACAGAAAACGGCTTACAGGAGAATGCCACAATTCGGTGACGGTAGTTTATCCAAGGCGGATCAACCATAGGCCTATATTTTTTTGAATTGTGATAATACTGTATTCCTATTAGGATATACATATAGTTTGACCAGCATTTTTAGTTTATTGTATGTTATGTTTAATGGTTTTTCTTCTAATTGTAATTTTATATCCTTGTCGACAGACACCAACTTTTTCAACCACTGAAATATGATATAGTACGTGGTAAACAACGATATTGTTTTTCCTCTTTCAGTAACAATTGGCAGTAATCTGAATAACCATTGAATTGTTGCATACAGTTCTCCCACAAGCCTCTACTATTTAAGTAGCTACATGAACTGTTAGAATAAAACCTTTACTGTGGTAAACTGATAAGAGTTCGGGTTTCACCTTTTACGTGTAGCCTGTAGGCAACCACATCAGTGCGATCGATGTTCTGTTTTTCTCTGTTGTAATCTTTTATAGTTTACAACGAACTAAGAATTAGCGCCTTTGCACGTTTCCAGATTTATTCACATAAACTGTACACAAACTGTGCGTTTCATAACATACTTGAGAACTCTTTTATATAAATTAAGTTCCATAACCTTTTTCCCTAAAAAATTTAAAGCAGTAAATTTGCTAATAATTCAGATTTTAAGCGGAAGGCAACACAGGTAAAGGATGAATACTGAAAAAGCCCTTTGGCTAGGAATGAATGGCTGCTTCTTTAAGGTGAGTTATGACTACTACTTTCACAAATGCCTGACAATTAAGTTATTTACTATACCAAGGTAACCCATGGCAGAAAGCGCTTGCACCATATAGTAGTCTGCTTCACCAACCCGCTGTGTACAAAACAAGGCTGCAGGAAGCTAATTACGTGATGAGGTCTGTTACCTGACTTAGTGTAAGACAGAGGCGATTGACGACATTATTAGCTTATTTTATTGCTGCATTGTACTCTGATTGCAGATTGTAACGGTAATTTATGGTGCCGCCAACAGGGACCGTACGGTCGTTATGTCAGCGTGGAAAGTCAACAGGGGCAAAAATACAGACTTTGACTTTATACATCACTTCCGACTGGAAATTTAATAGACGCTCTCCTGGAAATCTTCCGAGATGAACTCTGTGGTTCGTGTGAAAATGTCTTCACCTGGCCAGAGGAATTTGATCAAGATTGGGGGCGATCAGCGTATCACGTGTGATCAGCGTATCACTTGTGATACAGCTCTATTGGTAGGGTTTACAAAAGGATGAAGGCCTTGGAATAGCGTTACTGATCACCCACTATTTACGTTGTGAAGGGTTTTCGTACGTCTATATTAGAAAGAGAAGCTTGAGATAATATAAAGCAAGATTTTTAGGGATCAAAAGATGTTTCCCTTACTTGGACTACTGAAGCACACTCATTCTTCTCGGGCATTTTGCGTACCCATAAACACACATTTCCATGGTTGTTTCTTCGGTGTATGAAGTAACATCTCTGTACTTGTGACAATATGTGAGGTTTGGAGAGATGTAATCATTGAGAACAAGTTGTAGTGAGGATGGAAATCCTTTTCTTATGTTTAAAAACGTGATTCACACTACGCGATGTTTTCCATTATTACAGAAAACTGAAAAAGTCTCAGAAATTGTATACAAAAAATCATTACTTTAACTAGGATTAAAATTAGATTTTGTTTATTTACAACAGTATTCTAATATAACAAAACAATTCAAATAAGGTGAACGTCACAGTTGTTAATTGTATTTAAAATGAATCAATATTCTTAGGCAGGCAAGGAATCAATTAGCATTGAGACAAGTACTCCTCTTTGCATGCATGTAAATGAATTTGAACAAGGACAATGGGTAGAGGCAATGCAGAGAAAATGTCGTCACTTTGGTGGCTTTGATCTGCAGTCGTTACAATCCTATTCCGCTTAAATCAATTTGAAATATCTAGATAACCTGATACGTAGTCAGTAAATTACTATGGTCTAGTCCCTCATTGACCCCAACTAACAGCCTTGTGGCATTTGGAGCCCTTAGTTGTTGCGCCCAGTTGGCTGATTCTCTATTAACTCAGATCTAAGATACAGGTTGAGTGATTAAGTTAATTAAAGCTACCCAGACATTACTGGTGACCCTTTGAAATGTCTGACATCAAACTGCTTGAGGTAGTGCTAAGCGTACACCCAGCGATATATATTGGAAATGGATTGTTCGATACACGCTTGCAGAGCTTCCGGCATCTGAGAGTCAATTTAACACATCGTGCAGTGGATAGCATTGATGTGCAAAACTGTGACCCTAGGAGTTAATTTTTAACCTGGAACGAGTGGGACAATTGAAGACCTACACGTCAAATGCTCAGTACTTAAATGATATTCATTGGAGATTTTCACTTTCCAGATAATAACTCGCAAAATCTATACACCATCCAGAATTTTGGCGAATGCCCAAGTTCCTGTATGACCATCTTTTGTTAAGCCTGGTAGGTCTGTAGGTCAAAGGTCATCTCGCATTGCAGGGCCGATTTGTTATCGTCGGGTTGCAAGAGAACGAAGATGGGTGTATACGGTCGCCGAAGAGAAATCAATGTGCCAGAACGAAGACTTGTCGTACAAACCTAAAATCAATATAGAGACAGCAAATAATGATATTTAGCTGGGATTTCTTGGCAAAGTCTGGGAGACTCAGTTGCTTTGGCCACGATTTATCATCAGTGGTGCCAACACGTTTAGAGCCCACGCTCCACTCGAGACAGTTTGCAGTCTTGAATAATGAATTTCATTGCACGAACTCCGGCGGTTGAATAAAAGCCCTTCATATTTCAAAGTATTTTGTGCAGTGAGCTCTTAATTCCTGAACCTTAACTTAAATCCATTAAAGGTAAAGATTTCAAGATTTCTTGACTTCAGCTCCTCTAAATTGTCATGAAGTTAACACAAACATAGTCTTAGCTTCACACCAGTGTACTGTGTTAAAGTTGTATCTTACCTTGAGAATTATTCTTTTGAGTTGTCGAAGGCTTTCGTGACAAAATTAACGACTGGTTTGAAATTCACTTCAACTTCCAAGAAGAATACCACAGATAAAACTAAATGTGGCTTAAGACAGCTTCATCCATGATCCTGGAACCAGGTCAAAATAATTCTGGACCTTTTGATTTATTATTGTGTTTATGCATTTGTCTTTATACATGTCACTTGACTTGTTTGCATGTAAAAGACAAGAAGAAAACCACAGAGAAAATGTAGAAGAACAATATACGATTTGCAAAGACAAAAGCATTAGCTTGAGAAACACTTGGTTTGTGGAAACAAGTCGGTTGATGAGGAGGGTAAGGCAGTGACTGGAAATGATCAGATTCTAAAACTACTGTAATATTCTGTTTTGAAGAGAAGAACATGCCACTGTTAAATACATTTACACACTGTAACAGTTTTCGTGGATGGAACTTGACCCTGTGTCAACCAGTCAAGTGTTTTGCCATCCACAATAATATCCCACCACTGTAATACGACAACTTAAATATAACTATTTGTATCCGGGATGCCCAAAACAACCACTGATCAATCCTCTTGTCAGTTACATTTTAATGGACAAATGTCAACACGGTGCTTTATTATTAAAAATCATACAATCAAAACGTCAGTCAACTAGTAGTAAATTCAATAGTTCCTTTATTTTATACAATAACATGACTGGAAACAGAAATGATTGAAATAATTTGCTGTGCACACTTACCTTGCCACACACCATTATCTATATATATATATATATACATATATATATATATATATATATATATATAAATCGGGTTATGCATTTAGAGACAGTTGCCTGCTCTCTTTCTTATAGGATTGTCCAAAACATGGATCAATACTGCTGATATCTGTATCTAAAGATAGTTCATGGAGGCTACAGAATGAAGGAATAATGTATTGCAAACAGACTTACCGAGTGATAAGGTGACGAGAAACAAAACAACACGTGGTTAGTCAGCTAAAAGAGTGTAAATATGTCTACTGATGTTTTTTTCATTATTGCCATTAGATACTACTTCAGAAACATCTACCATAAAACAAGCAATCACATGTTGAGGACAGAGTTTGTAGTCATCAAACACATACACGGCTCTTGCACATACATCAATAGAAATCCAAAACGACCAAGAAATTAAAAATGAGTATACGTGATTGATATGCTTATAGGTATTTCAAAAAGAAGTAAAATCTATCCGAGGAAAAAGCCAATGTACACTCGCAGGTCCGCTCTTAGCATTTTTCTTACACAGGTCACGCCATATTGGTAGTTTGATGGATCCGTGGCAGACAATGCATTGCCGTGATAATACCTACTACAGTTAGTGTCCATCGGGCAAACAGAATACCAACAAATGGAAATGGCACTGGACGTATATCCTTGGACTCTTCATTTCTTGTAATAAACGTCATTTGCACCCTTAGACTTTTTGATGCACATAAACGGTCCGTCTTTCTCTCCACACACTTTGAGCGTTCCTCTGAAGTGGTGGATCACCCTGCAGCAAAGGTCATCGCACTCTGAGCTATCGTCACAGTGAGAACCTACAACAGCCGGGCGGGAACTTGTTAATTAACACGCTAACAACAACAACAACAGCAACAACACAACAACAACAACAAAAAAACGACTTTCAACCAAATGGTACAATCAGATGAACTAGTGTTATTAAAGGCAGTAAGGTACCGTACTTCATGTTGGAGCAGCAGTAAGCTATTTGAATACTAGAAAGCCATGTGGTTCTGTCTGTTGTATGAGTGCAAGCGTTGTCACAAACATCAGTCACTTTGTCTTTCCAAACTTGGACTTGCTATTGATAAGAGAGTCTGTGTTCCTTGGCTGTATTTATTGTCACCGGCGGTGGTACCGCTATCTCAGATATGTTACAGTCTGTTAAGGATGATCAGTTTATTGGCAGTAACAGTATTTCAATACACGTACCACTGAGATCGACGACATTTGTCTGTATCTCTATAGTCTTACCATAAAACTATTCAAACAGTCGAAGTTTAGGAAAATAATTAGGTATTTATATGTATTTACAACAACGCTAATTTTTGTCTGTGGTAATCCAGTTCTGTTGGTAAAGGCCTTTGTAAAACCCGTCGATGAATGGTAGATGGATTCTGTGACTTTAGATCCGCATTACAATGCATCATGCCACAGTCAGTGAGTGCATTAAACTGTGAACAATATGTACCATTTGTAGGGGGATAGGCATACAGACTGAATACGGGGAAGCCTAACTAGAAAGTATTTCGTGCAGGACTCTACAAAGTTAATTAGGTCTAAAGCCGCCCTTAAGATGCATGGAGCAAATGTGGCTTGCGTTCCAATCATATTAAGCCATACATTGAGAAGTGCAGTGTCAACTGGCAACTTAAATGCAGTTGGTTCATTACTAACTTATCACTTCTATGGACATCGTTTAAGCAGTAATTCTTACGTAATACACACCATACCCTACCCTTTACTATACACTTTACTATAGATGTTAGATCCAAACGTGAATATGTACTGAACTCAACCCATCGAACATGGTTTAACTAATGTGTATTCTGCAGCAGTAAGCACTTCATGAATCCCTGGTCGCTATCAGAACAGTGTTCATACTCGTCTTATTACCAAGTGGTCGGTGTGAGTTCAAGTTCACCTCTTGCTGGCTTCCTCTCCCGCCATACTTGAGAAGGTCATGCCACAACCTACGGATGGCGGTGGATTTCCCTAGGCTCTGCCCGGTTTCCTCCTACCATAATTCTGTCCACCGTCGGATAAGTGAAATATTCTTGAGTACGGCGTAAAACACCAATCAAATAAATAAATAAATATCGTTGTCATATATGTACATTAATGAAAAATACATAGTGCAGCATCGGCTAAATGAACTGATCCGAACAAGAAGGTACATGTACATTAAGATTCATACGTCTGAGTTGCTGGCATCTGTGTTCTGAAATTATAAGGCGCGGGCGACTTACTGGTTAGCATTTGAACAGCTTAAGATAAATACAAGGGTGTGAGCTGAAATGATTAGTGTTAAGTGAACCCACTGTAGCCGAGAAGTGGTTCTGGATCTTACTAATGCTTTGTATACCGGAACGCAGATCTTACGTGTCGTTAAAGGACAGAACATTCTTGGTGTAAGACGGCAAGAATTAAGCAAAGACCACTTATTTGAATTACAGTTACTCGGCAACCTGATTAAAATACTCCTAAGAACCGTACAATTATTCTATCCCTCGAAGTACCATTCATCTCCAGTTTTCTTTCTTGACAGGAACGTGCTGGCAAATTCCAAAAATGTTCTTCAATATTTCAAGAGGCTATAAAAGAGGTACAAGGAATGTGGTCGATGAGATAAAAGGCACACTGTCTTCTTAACTGATTAGCCGTGTGCCAGCTTTCTGTTTTCTTACCAAGATGGATGCGATCAATAGCGGTAATTGTCTTACGATATAGGAACGGAGGAATTTGTGCGTGGAAAGTGGATAATAGACTAGAGCAATTCGACAATCCATCTTAACTTAAACATACAACCTTAATAGGCTTCATCAATTAATGTCAAGGATGACAAGTGTATCCAGTGTTTAAGAACTTCTTGTGATAGGCCTGTGATTAAGTCGGATATTCCGTAGGATCTAAAGTCCACTGTTCTCTTGTTAATAGGGGTTTTGAAAAAGGCGTGTAGCTTGACTATAGATTGGTGTTCTCTCACGGGCCACGCTTTCCGTCGTTATGTTGCAACAAAGTCTATCAAACATGTTCTCTGATTGAATTAATTCTCAATAAGAGAATGCATTTTGCAGGCTAAAACAAGTGCTTAATCACGTCTTCTATGTTTACACCCTGAAAGACAGGTCTGGTTTTAGAACAATCCTCATACTAGTGCACATTCGGCTTAAGTTTGCCTCATTGCTAGCTTGTCTTAGTAAGGTGCTTCGGTTTACAGTCTTGTTACGGTATCGGAAGACGTGGATATCAAACAGGCTATAAGGTTGTTTATCAGGGACCATTACACGGTAAAAGAACCCATGCAGTTAGACACGTCTTTCTTTAGATTTATTTTGTCGGAGTTTTATTGTAGAGTCCCAAGATGAGAATGTTTCCAGTCGCCACGTGGTAATTGTGTCGGTTGATAGTGCACCTGATTATCCAAAACCCCGGCAACCCCAAGAGGCGGCTTTGTTCTTATGGGATCATCCTCTATTACCCGCTATCCGGCACGAGCTCGCCTTAATCAGGCGGGTTATTCTCGCCTTTCACAGGGGTAATCAGCAACTCTGGTGCGACGGATAAAGGAGACAGAGTCCCGAGGGAAATGGCACATTATTGACGCTTAAGTGGAGTAGAAAACGGATCTAAATACTTTAACTGTGCCGAATCTATACCGTAAAATAATGCACAGCAGAAATTGTGAACCTTTTTACAAAGGTTTAAGGTCTTTCGCGCTATATTCTGAGTAAGCTAGTGCAATCTCGGGCTGGGAATGCTACACATGTGAGACCAAATGAGCTTGGACTGGATAATACATTAAAGGATGTACGCTGAACAAGCACGCTACAGGCGATCTCTTATAATAATCTCTACTTCCGCTAACGAATAGCCAAAAGGAAAGCTAAGACGATACAGACCCCGGGTCCTTGGAGTCGTGGATCCTGGTGAATCCAGATTGGTCTCAAAGGCTTAAGATTAATCATTCGGAAGTGACAATTTCTCTCGCTCATAGAGGTGAGGATCATTAGTATAGTTATTATTCTCACAGAGACATCTTTAAAGCAATTACCGTGAACCCTGAAAAATTTTGCGTTTGGCAGCGACATTAGATCAAACCTTTGCTTCGCTGGCAAGGCCTCTTATTGCCTGGATTTACCCTGTGCCGTTCAGTTTCACCATCGAACTTCTGGAATTAAAGGACTAAATGCTTTTTAACAACGCAATAGATTCACTGAACCATACATAGAACTTAATCATGCTACTGAATAACTCCGGGCACACCTTGTCATATAAACCGGACCACAGTAGATGACAACGATGTTGAAGACAAATTAAGCAAATAAAACAAAAACAATGTAAAATACAACGTGTGTGCTGAAATACCATTCGGTGTTTCAAAAAAAAATATTTTTTAATTTTAGAAATGGAGATTTCTATCCGACACGCTATTGTTTCCGACCAAGAGACATTTTTGAGGATTTGTTAGGAAAAAACAGAACAGCCAAAGGGAATTAACATTAAAATGCTAAACCCTTTCCCGGATTTACTTTGGGGTCAAAATAAGCTGTAATAGTTGTTCTGCGAAGGCGAATATTTTTAAAATGATTGGTTAAAAATAAAAGGAAATCTTAATATGTGCAAAATTGTGGGCGCTAAGAGCTTTTGCCCGTCAACACTAAAGTGCTGTTATTTTATAATCATCGCCGCCTTTTATTCTGAAAGAAAATGGTTTGCAATAATTATTGATGTTGAACTATCTGACTTGGTGTGAATTCACAACGAACAGCACTCTTCCCTTAAGATTTCAACTGAGCAACTACTCACACATGTGGCCGTTCCCATAAAATGGTAATATACCACAAGTTCATTCCATGATTTTTAAAAATCTGCCGAGAGTTCTCAACAGAGGAACCTCCTGACTAGTACTTTGAGCTTCACTGTGTTAATCAACTGTGAAATAAACAAACTTCATCGTCGAGGGAACTGCTGTTTCATTAACTGCGTTTGTTCTTCTACAGCCGACAATCCCACGTTCTGTTTGCTATTGATCGGTATTTGCCTTTGGAACTAACCGGTAGTCTCCATGCAGGGGAAATCTTTCGACTAAACTGCATTAGGTTGAAGGGATTGCGTGTACAAGACAGGTGAATGCTACCATAGATAATATCTTACCAGCTGGTAACCCCGATGGTTTCCGAGCCAAAAGAGAGTTGAATCCCAATTCTGTTTCTAGATTTCTACACGTTCCCATCGCTTTTACCCCTGTTTCAAGTAAAAGGAGAGCAAAATTAGTACCAATATCTGTATACAGGTTGTTGTCATTTTAATAAACAGTCACCCCAAGACTAGCTCCATATTTCCTTTTAACTTTTTTATGCCAGGTCTTTTCGTTCATAATATTTACCTTGGTTGAATTAAATTTTGACAGAACCAGAGGGAAAATGAAGAATATCTTTACCTATCCTTGTGTCGAAACTTACGTTTGAAGGGTGCTTTTCCATATTCTTCTACTACGCAGGCGTCCGGGTAACAGCATTGGCTCGATTGTATACATTCCTGGCCAGCTTGAAAACACTGCTGAAAAAGACGGGCAGACAATTAAAGAAACTTGCATCACTTTTAAAAACATACTGACATAAACGTCTGTCATACGTGCGAGGGTCGTTGGATTCTCCGTGTCCTATGACCATAACGGTGGCTGCCGTGGCATAAGTGAAATATTCTTGGGTACGGCGTAAACTCAAATTAAATAAAGTAGATATATAAAATGACTTTAAATAAATAAAGAAAGAAAGAACTGGACACAGTTCCTATCGAATATCGTTCGATTAGTAGGAACTGACAACAAAAATATGAAAGCATCGGAGGCAGAAATTAGAATACCAATCATACATAGCACTACGTTCACAGCAAAAAAGCCTAACTCGAACTCTTTATGATCTTATTCAGTAAATAATGAATCCGAGAATAATATTTTGTCGACTTTCTGGTTACAACAATGAACAAGGCTACAATAAATTAGCGCACAAAAAGTCATTAGTTTGACAAAATAAGAAGCACTATGGCAATTGCTTTAAAAACGTTTTGGTAATTTCAGTATTATTTTCATCTTGTAATATCTACCTAGAGCTCTTACTGATAGTTTATCGTATATGTCTGTATCATCACAGGTCTTATTCAACAAGGGTGTATTAGCCATTGTACCATAGAGACAATCAATACCACAGAACTCCGATAAGTGGTATCATCTGAAGCTCACAATTAATTTATTGCCTCACACGCTATATTGTACAACCGCAGAGTGCAAACAATGACAGATATAAACAGAAAGGAGCAAATGGGCTTTTGACGTACAATGGATCTCCTAGTATAATAGATTGTACCTAAACTATTATGATGTATCAAGTGAATAACACAAAAGTATAACAGATGGTAAAAGTCTCTTAATGGAAGGAGGCGAAAACTAAAACCCATGGCATGATAATTTACTTCAACGGCTAACAAAGATGCCTAATTACAAAGAGTTTTGACTTTCCCCAAGTTTGTTTTATAACACAAATATTATAGATAATAATCAATGTACTCTCTAGTGCTTAGTGTCAGTGATTTTTCATTTTGCCTGGTAACCGATGGAGATAACAAAAATTTCATTTTTCAGTTGCCTAACCAAATATAAAACTCACACCAGATGAAAAGAGTCCTCTTTGAAGAGGAAATAACCAGCATTTGCTTTAAGGTTTTTTCCCCTGCTAGCCATTTATCTTACTTAGCCAACACTACGCTCGCCGATGTCAGTCTCTTGATCCGGCACTTCCGCTCTTTATGACGAATTGCAAAGAGTACTTGAAAAGAAAAACATTGTCTGTTTCTCAAATCGACACATATCTTGTTAATGTCCTTCGCTCTTTCAGGAGGAAAATCTTAGAAAGGATATAACAACAGAGAGTGCGCAGAGTATACAGAGAAAAAATGAGATAACATAGTCAACTTTGCTTGTCAGTGTGTAAGCAGAAGAAAAATGAGCTTTTGACCTTTTCCAAAAGGTTTGTACCTGCACATTCACAACACATAAACAACAATAAGGCGATCCAGAGATAAAAGACAAGCATAAAGGCCAACCTTTTCTCCCCAGCTAATTAATAAATGATAACTAGATAAATGGTTTGTGTATTTTACACAGTGTCCAAATTTGAGAACAGCCAGTAGAGCAAATTATCATGTAATTTTGCGGGATTTGGTGTCGGTGTGGGATGCAAGTGGTGTGGGGGCGGGAGTGGGGGTGTTATTCTCATATTTGGGCTGCGTAAAACATGACTACATTTACACATTTGGCCACGAGGTAATTTTGCGAAGCTGTAACTTTCACACTTCTATAGGATACAATTCAAGACGTACAGCATAGAGAGTAAAACCTGAGAAGCGACGACAGTGTGATAGCTGGCAAATGGTTACACGTTACCGGTGAAATACGGCCTCTTGCCAGTTTACCTCAGTCAGGGTTTTTGTTCTGTTCATGTAAATGCATAAATAGTAGAAAACTCCATAGCACCATCGCTTAAACAGAATTAGATAAAAATATGTAATGATGTTAATTGCAATTTATTAGATGTCACTGGTCTAAAATTACTCAAAATGTTGTGTTCTCATCATATTTAACATACTATAACATTAAAAGCACTGCAAAGGGATCTGGCCTCGGAGAGGCTTAGTACACCATCAGAATCCTGTAATTATTCCTTGCACATGCGATAGGTGACCCCTCTCATCTTTGTCATATTTCGTTTCTATTCCATAAAGGTCTATTGACAATAGGAGAATGTACCGATATACTGATGTTAAGTGTGCTAATGACATCACGATAAATTAAACAGCTCAAAACGTGTTATCTTCTGTGTTCGAAATATCATATAAAAGTCGAAGTAATTTATTGCCACAGTGAACTTTGGAACTGTATGGAATCGTCGATGAAATTGCTGGTTCGTACATCACAGGCTAATTCTGTGTGATAGCACATTAGCACTGTGGTTCAATCTATAGTGAAGACGATAGATACATATTTTACTTATAATTCTATCCATTTTGAAAGGTTGCCAAGATTTGGCATACAGGGTCAATCATGTATGAAATCAGCTCGCAGATGACCAAATATTCGGCTGGAAATAGTGAACTCAATTCGGTCACCGCGACAACGGACAGGCATCGGTTCACGCTGTGATACCAAAGGTTCTCTGGATTGGAAGACGTATAAAGTTTGCCATAAGAACAAAGATAGCAATTGTAAATTGCTTGAACTAGATAAGAAAGTCATTTCCGACATGATTGTCTATCAGTAGTCGAAATTAATATCCCTTCAGGCGTCGTCCGATAGAAATAGCTACATATTTTCTTATCGCACAACATAGGGATACAGCGTTTGTAAGAAAACATGACCTCTTGTACCCAGTGTGCTCCTTACCTCTCTAAGTGAACGACAGTTAACCTATAACCTATAAAGTTCTTTGAATGAAATGCGTAAAATGTAATATTGTTGTTATTACGAAATGGGAACACACAAAAATGGTAATGGTCATTTATCAAATTTCCACATCCACAAATAGGAATTATTTTATGTATGTATGTATGTAAGTGTGCTGGGGTTTAGCGTCGTATTTAACAATTTTTCAGCCATATCACGACGAGGAGTCATTAGATGCCTGTACACAGACTGCCTTTTCTTGTAACCATTATTTTAAATATATGATAAATGCACATATATTCTCTAAAAAAGCTTAAATAAAATGCAGAAATGCGCATCTGGGTAATGCACAATATGTCTCTTGTCAGTTCTCTTTCTTATATCTTTTATTTCTTTACCTGGATTCGTGTTTACAGGCGAATAATTCACAAACGCCAAAATGAAATACGTAGAGAAGACATTCTACCGTTTCTCCCTTTCAAAGAAAACTTTTGGATTAGCCAGGTAAAACTGGTTTTGTGGTTACGACAAAGTCAGATCTTCTTGATCTGGTCGCAATGCTTCTCATTAACAGACCGAACTGCTGGAAGCATCAGCTCTTGGGAGATCTCGCCTCGTGTCGCCACAATTTCCACAATCAGCACCAGTCTTATAACGAGACTAATAATGAACATGCATATGTCTGCAACCAGAGATGTTAACGAGTGCACTTACAGCGGGACAAAATGTCTTGTAATTTGATCATGGCAATGTAATACATACATTGGATTGCAAGCTTCACGGCAGGTAGAATAGACATTCAGCTCGTACTGAGTGATTCGATTTGATGATGACGTTTAAACATATAATATATATTTAATATAAATATATTTGATTTATACATGTGCATTAACGTCAGTGGTACGGGTAAATACATTAAAGCAACTCGTCGACTTACCATTCATAAATAGACATTTCCGTATAAAACTCAAAACACACATTGCTACAAATCATAATATCGTCCGTCAGAGCACTAGTTGACTATTGACTGTCTTATTGTGTTCTCATCGAAATACAAGAAACAAACTCAGATTGATATACAATAGTTGTACTTTTGTATTATACTTAATGATGTCTTCATTGATAATAGGTACCACAATTTAGACAGTTTCAAACAGGACATTGTACATTTTCAAAATGTCAATGGGAAGATTGACCTTTAAATAACTCCAGAGCCCGCGAAACGAAACAGTAACATCAGGCGCCTTTTTGTGGGAGGATTTTCTTTCACTGTTCCAAAGGTTGCAGCGAACAGGGGACGGCTTCAAGCAGACGGTTGTTTGTCTTGTGGAAGATAGTGGGTGTGTCAGTCAATACGACGGTTTATTGAGCCCCATGAGAATACCCTGTGGCCTGTCACAAGAAACTAGCAGGTCCGATAATTCGTCCAAAAGTAATTTGTCAGGTCGATAGGCCATTAGAAAAGCAATGGACATAGTAATTCAATCGGCGGGTCGTCGGTGAGTAAAGAGGGAGAAAATATCAAACTCAATCGCTGAACCAGTCCCAAGAAATAAGAGCAATTTTCCAAGCTTCGAATATTAATACCTGATATGGAAAAAGACCAGTAAACACTACTTCTACATTCTCTCAACAGGCCAATTGTCTAGAATTGTAGATCGTTACCACAAATGTAGCGCGTGACGATTAGAACATACCCGGGAGACATTTGCATTGTATTTACCAAGTCGCTGTTGATTAAATTTGTTCTATGGTTGCCGAAATAGCCCTCTGAGTTTGACTGGTAACCCTAAGTGGACGTGTCAACATCCTGAGACGCAAGGGATAGTTTTCGTGTTATCAATTGACACGGAAGAATTAAAAACAGTGTATTATTATCTATCTCTGGAAATTCGTGGAGATAACTTCGAATAGCAAATGTATTGCCATTTCTGTTTTTGAAGAAGATACAAATATAGGTTTCTGAAATACGATTGTTGTTTCTGAAACTCGAACATGGCGTTCTGAAAAGAAAATTTTGCTATCAGAAGTACAAATATTGCTTAAAGATGGAGCAAAAATGATGTTATTCAAAAGTTTTCATATATTCGCCCCGTGCTTTTGACCTAAATCTACAGTCTGATGTGTCTGCTGGTACAGCTTACGTTAAAATTATTGCGAGCATTTTTCGGAGTGTTGTTTACAATTTATATATTTGGCAATAAATTGTAACCGACTGTTCCACTGGACAATGTCATTCATGGCGCTTCACTATCAACATTACTTGTGTAATCCATTGCTATCCTGTAGAGCAGAACGCTCATAGTTTTAGTTCAGAAGACTGATAGAATTCACTGGAAGGATATCAAGGAAGAAAATGAGGGAGGGGAGGGGTTAAATCGGACATCAGCTACAGAACCATGACAACATGCCCTTATTCAGGGAGTTTGTGGACGGTAGTTGAATTTGATCTTATACTTCGGAAGGGATATCAGACAGATTGTTGTAGTAAGTGGTTGAGGATAAATTGTTAGAGATACATGTACGTGCAAATCTTACCGATGAGAATGTTTCCAATGACAAAGTTCAGGCTGTTGCCATTCAGTGATTGTATATACGCCACAAAGACGTCTGTAAAAGATCAAGAACTGCGAAGGAAAGACAACTGGGTATTGATCAGCCGAATGGAGGATCCTTATCCATGGAGAATATCAATGCTTTTTAAAGTGAGACAACCGAATGTTATGTTTGTGTCTGGGTTACCTTTGGACAATCGACACGAAGGGCCCCACTCAAATGTGATAAATCGATGCATGTCTCTAAACCACAAACAACATAGCTTTTCATGTTCAGCTCTTTGTTCAGTGAAAACACGTGTGGCGCTAGTGCCTCAAAGAGAAATAAAGACTAAAGATTAAACCCAATGTAATTCATTAATGACTTCTAGGAGGAATTTTTTAAAAAAAGTCTTTCAATGTAAGCTACACACGTACTGAGACAGCGTTCGTTCTTGTACATTATTACCTTCATTATAATTGAACTGCTCCCAACATCAGTGCTGTCCATCACTGTGTAATGATTGTCATTCGTGTTCCAGTATCTTCCAAAACGACAGCCGGGTATTTGATATAGAAACATTTTGATATAGAAATCTAAAAAGTGTCGTAGTGGATCATACTTTTCCACACTGGGGATATTGTAAAACACAAATAGAAAATGTTCCTTTGTTTTCTTGGTTTTTACGACGCTTTCAGCAGTGTTACAGTCATTTCCCATCGCTGTATACGTGTACCAGACCGAAACCAATCACAACGTGCTCATAGTTCTGCCTCAGTGGAACGCGGAGATGCCAAACATGACGTCCTGACTAGTCAAAAAAGCGATTGATACACTATCCCTTCCTATCTATCTCTTGCCAACTTTGTTGCTTTTAGGGTATCAGATGTCATTCAGCACCTGGTTAAATCCAGTGTGTCTTGCTTGCGAGTCGCATTCTGTACTAAAATGCCCACAACCTGAACTATGGAATTACTCTGACTATTTTTAATGATCACGATATTTTTTCCATTTTAACGGATATATTTACTGACATTAACAACTTTGCAACAGGAAAAAAAATGCAGGAAAATCTGAAGTAAAAGAAGTCCAGTATATTTTTAGGGTCTCGTAAGATTTTTTCAGCCATGTATAGTTTCCTGTGAAATCTTCACATCCAGCGATAGTGGCCTGATGTACACGGATGGTATATAAAAAACTGAAGGTTTGTCCAAGAGAAACCATGAAAAATCACAAGACAAGCATTTGTTATTCACCACACGGCTTTTAAGTTTTTATCTTAACAATCTTGTCAGCTTTAAAGGATATAATGTGGACAAAACTTGTTACCAATAATGTGCTGGTTCCCATTACTACTAGTCCAACATCAACGGTGTCCCTGAAGCTTACACAAATCTATTTCTTCAATGAACTGACAACAGTGGTGCACGCATTGAGGTAGAAACCGCCGCCCACGGCTGGGTGCTTACTGTCAGAGCCGCTATATTGTAGGCTGTACATCCGGGTGACATAAATTGGTGCGCAGGTGGTACTTCGGCTCGGCTTTGATGCAGAATTTCCTGGTTGATGAGAGGTTACAGAGGCACAAGTTTTCTCAAGTGCTGGTTGTCAATCGCCCAAACCGCTCGATAGCAGGAAATAAACGGCTATACAAACTCCTACTGATCTGATAAGTCTCCGTAGGTTTACCAGTATTGGCAAAACACGAGAACAGGAAGCGATCAGGCAAAACCAACTTCTCTGGCGAGTGACATTTCCACCTTATAACACACATTTAAAACACAGTTCATTGTGAACCCAGGCCAGAACACATAGGTTGATTGTCACTGCATGGTCGGAAGTATACAATGTCACTGTACTTTTAAGACAACAGTCTAAGCCCGCAATGGCAGATACAGAGAATGCTGTGTGCATTTAGGTCTGTAATCTAGACCTTGAACAGACATTCGTATATCAGCTGTCAACCAAGATGGACGTTCCGGGTCAGTAATCGCAAGCCCAATACCCAAAGCAATGTTCAACACAATGCGTCAAAGAACCGTGAAAGTATACATGTACACAGAAATAAATTATAACGGATTCATGCAAAGAGAAGCAGTCAACAGTTTCCGATGGAAAGACGCAGAGAATGATGTAGGCGAATGGAAAAAAATCAGTATCCAAAGTTGTCGTTAATCAAATATGTATCTGTATTGCGCTATAATAGATGAGATATCCAAGACTGTTCATGTATGTAAGACTGTTCATGTATAAAAGGCTCATAAACCACAATTAATTGCAGTTTAAAACTGTCCTATGTTCCTGTGAGATTTATAAATGCAATAAAAATTTAACAGCAAAAAGACTTTGTATATTAAAAATTGTTAGAAACATGTGTTTCGTTTATAAGCACATTTGCGTTACACTTAATAAAGACAGGTGTATGATTCATAAAGGCTACATGGGGAACACATTAAATGCTTACATAATAATGTGGTAAGTATGAGACAAAGGCCCCTATGCACGAAAAGGATAATCTTTGAGTTTAACGTGAGATTCGCTATCTCAGATGAAGCAACGCTGTTTAGTTAGGATTAGTCTACCCTGAATTCATAAACACGAATATGACTTTTATACTCATCGTGTTTATGTGATGGTGTTTGATTAGTTTAGAATGTTTTAATCATACAGACCTTCCCGATTCATCCATGGAATGCTTCTTTAAAGGAAGCCCTGTCTGTGCGAAATTATACAATGGCTTATTCGAAGCGGAAAAGAGACAAACTACACCGATGTAGAAAACAGGTATTTTACTGGATATGATTTAGAGTCACAAAGATGTCACTGAGGACAAGCGTCATGATCGAAACTATCACTCCATGAAAAGGTAGGTAATCCCAAATGTGTATTTACCCCGTATTTAAACATTATTATGGTTTAGGAGATGGTTGAATTTAAATCGGTATTGTGCATGACAGATTACTTTCTAAGCTTGTTTTAGGTTCGATTTAAATCGATCTAAAGCTTAAGCTTCGTTGGTACATACGAACCAGATAGTCCAATGAAAAGCTCTGTGCTTTTAACAAGCTGATGAACATGTAAATGTGTTAAAACATGTCACATGTTTACTTTGGTAAACACATCAGTATAAACACACGTTTACAGCCTTTCTAAACTTAATACGTTATGTTTACTAGACACCTTAACCCGTATGCACAAACAAAGCTTCAGTTGTCTCTCGAAATAATTCGATCTTAAACCAAGGTGATAAATTATACTGTAACGCACCAAATCAACCTAAATTAAACCGGCTCTAAACCACAGGTACATTTAATCCCAAATGGGGCAGGTTTAAATTTGGGAAGACCATTCACCTAAATTAAACCGGCTCTAAACCACAGGAACATTTAATCCCAAACGGGGCAGGTTTAAATTTAGGAAGACCATTCACGCGTATGTCATGTTGATACTCTTGATGCACTGGGTCACTGAACGGCTGAACATGTAACTCGAGAACGTTACAACCCACTGGAGCAGCTGTCTAATGATGATGGCCACAAACAACATATGTTTAGCAAAGTGAATGTCACCTGAGAAGGAATCATAACAGCGATATGCTGGCTTCCCAACAAGGAACCTTAACTCTCTATATGTCCTACACCAAATAGACGTCTTTCTCGTTTTTTGTCTTTGCCTGCATTTTTGATTTCTTTCACTGCGAGGTATCTAGTGTTATAATACAGCGACAGTTCATGCTGTGAGATGGAATATTGTGGAGAGCTGACAATTCTTGACATTCCATCCCACAGCATTCACCAAATGATGCATCAAAATAGTGTACCTTTTCGGGTCGTACTTTAAATTACCGAATATGTGGGCCGATTGTGTAGCTATAATCACCGTCCTGTTGTTTACTTTTTAAACAAGTAGATGTCACGAAGTGGGATAACTGCTATACAATAAACGCATGCGGTCGTTCGATATTAGCGCGAGATCGTTGACTATGATGGATTTTTTGTGACAACTTTTCCATCCTGGCGTTTGTCCTCAATGACATCTTTATGACTTTCAAATCCAGTAAAATATCTTTTTCTAATTCAGCGAAATTTTTGTTTTCGCTTTCAGGTAAAATATTCTCCGACAGCATTACATAAATACGATTAATCTTCATATGCTGGAAGAAGACATGAACTAATGACAGACTAGTCCTAGGCAACATACTTCGGTGCATCTGAGACAGAGTTTAGCCCAAGCCTTATTCAAATTGTTCTTAAACAAGCTCAACTTTAGATAAACAATTAAAGTTTTTTTGTTTCAACTTTTGTTGAAAACATCCACCACATTTCACATGTCACATATCTTTATTTAATAATCATAGCCTTTATGAATAAACACCGGAACGTGTTTATTAAGTGTTTCAGAATCGTTTTTATCAACGAAACACTTGTTTTTAGTGTGTATCAATCCAGTTTTTGAAAATTTCCCATTAAACTTAGATAAAATGAAGTCTATAGCGAAGAGGAGAGTAAAGTGTCATTACCAAGCGTGCTCTATCCAGTTGCTTCTAGGCTTTTTCATAAACCATCATGCAATCAATAATCTTCAGGCAGAAATTATGGAGTAAAGTGTGTCACAATTCGTGCAAAACTAAGTGTGACAATCATGTAACTAGACCAAAACGAAGAACGAAATACTGAACGCGAATGTTCATTAGATCAAAGTTGGACGATCGTGACCGGCCATCTCTAGACTTCAATTAGGATCCTCTTGACACGGGTTGGATTGACCCCGGGCCATTCGTTTAGCGACATTTTATTAATTTGGCAGCGGCACTTCCGCCTTTTGGTTAATTTCCTGTTACATCTCACGCTGCAGTTTAGGAGCTGTGTACAGAGTTTGTGGCTCTGTACCGGAAACGTGGTATGCTCGATCACCTGGACGGATAGGGATAGGTAGAGAGGAATCTTACACACTTTTCAATTTCCGCCGCTAACATGATCAGTAGTACCTGAGCTTAGCCATCTGAGGGAGATAATTAACTGTACATTCACGGGTCGTTGACTGGTATGATTGTCTACTGATCGATGGTCTCTTCGTGTATTGGAAACTAGCTGTACACTCACCCATATGTTTATTTATATATTTATGTATTTATATATTTATTTAATTGGTTGTTGTTTGAAGCCATAACGAAAAATTGTTCACTTATATGATGGCCGTCATTTTATGTTGGAGGAAACCAGAGTAAGCGTTTTGAACTACCGGCATTTGGTAAGTTCCTGGCGAAATTTCCCACGTGTGACGTACAGATGTACACGCTATATCAGTGGAAGACAAGTGGTCTTTCATGAGCATTAGTCATACACATGTGTATATCAGCGTCGACGACAGCTTGTTGTCACCCAAACCCCAAAGGGCCTTCTTGCGTAAATTGTGATGACTTTAATCTGCGTCACAAGTTGTTAGTTCAAAACTAGTTTTTCAAGGATACTCTATCAAACGCCTTCATTCTAAGTTTCTCAAATTTTACAATGATTATAACACTCTCGTTGGCAGATGTGTTCAGAATCTCTGGCGATCTGCTTTGTGATCACCCACATAGACGACGCTGTTATCCTGATGTACATATCTATCGCGTACAAGGTATTTAACAATACAGATGGCGCTGCTTGCCAATTGTAACCGTCTATCTTGTAGACGGCTTTTATACAGACCAGCATGTCACGTGTAACGTCATAGATGGCGCCTCTTGCAGTATGAGATCCTTACATATTAATGGGAAAGCCCTAATCATCCGTTGCTTTTGAATCACAATCTGATCGGTTAATGTCTGTAACGCTCGTCTTTTTCGAACCCTATCTAATATCGCTTTACCCTGGGCTAGGGGACGTAAAGGCAGCCATGCTTATTTCATGTGCATGATGCCTTTAGATGTGTTGCAATCAAAGCGCGACTGAGATACCCTGTTTAATTGTAATTTGACCTGGAACTCATTCGTGGACTACGAATTTGAACTTTGAAATGGAATTCATGTCTGGAATGTCAACTGTCTGCCCGGTATCATTGAAAACTGATGACCGCTTCTCTCTTGCGTGTTACCGGCTTTATTTCCTAAATATATAATTTCTTACATACCTTTGTCTTTGGGAGCTAGTGTTAAAGGTTGTTTTGGAAATGGATCTTGCGATTATGGACTTGGAACGCCCTTTACGGACTACGAATGGTATACGAATATTAGACATGTCCCTTATGTTCATTAGTTTTCCCTATATTCAGTTCATAATCTGTTTATGTGTAGAGAATGATTTTTATCCGAAACGGTCCAGACGGTCTCCTTAGAGTTTTATATACACTGACCACTGGTATCTTCTCACTTGACAATTTGCCTATCACAAATTTCGCAGAAGGACGAATGAATTTAATGCCTTCGAGCATTGTTTGTCAGTTTACAAAACCTGTCGTCTGTACTCTCGACGACAAAAGAAATCAAAAGGCCGTACATTTTCCAGAACCAGTTGGAAACGCCCGTGGTTTCAGAGTCAAAATTAATTTAAAGAACCACTCCGTATGTTCGAGTTCACGAAGGACATCGTTTGCCAACTGTGGACATCCAAAAGGCCGAGCTTAATTTATATGATTGGTTTGGAGTACACAGGCTGCAGACGATTGGAGCATTAACTATGTCTGCATAAACAACCGGTTCAAGGCAACAAAATAAAATTATTGGCGAGTGATTGCAAGCTCAGTGCTGCTGGCAGACAAATTTGACTCAATCTGACAGGGGAGACAGTTTTATAAGAAGATTATTCGCTGCCAAGTCGTTTTCATGCCTGCAACATTGGCAGAGGTGTCATAAGAGCATGTTTTTGCCAAATAATTCAAAAGACAGACATGCAGAAAAAGCAACTTTCAGAGGTAAATTGTTGAATTTAATCTCACCAAAACGTGGTTTACCGTAATAATCAAATTAAAATGACTTTGGCTGACTGAGACAGTTCACTTAAATAAGAAAAAAAAATCAACTTGTCATAGATGAACTTGGAATCACAAAGGCATGAAACAGAATCAACATTCATAATGCCAAATCTTTATATTCAGAATGACACCTTCATTGGTCATCCTTCAGCATTTATTAAGTTCTGATTTGTAGTTGAAACAGTTTTACTCATCGAAATCTGGTTTTATTTATATACATAGATGCTGTTACTGATCTGTTGCTCAGACTTTAGGTTGATTTTGAAAAGGACTTCGAAAGCTAATTTGAAACGACATCTTGGCATGAAACCTTGTTTATTTCGACAAAAATGCAAACATTGAAATACCATTCGCTTTGAAGTGGTTTATGTGAAACACAAAGTGAGCTCAGTGGGTATGCTGTATGCTTTGGGTTTAACGTCCTACCTAACAATTTTTCAGTCATATGACGATGAGGAGTCATTAGGTGTGTGTACATATATTGTGTCTTCTTGTGGCAGGGGAATCCATGCCGCCAAAGAGCTGCCGCCACTGAAGTATCATGACAAAGACACCGGACATGACACCCCACCCAGTCACTTTAAACTGACACCGGGCCAACAAGTCCTGTTTCCTTACTCTAACCTCTTAATGCTGATCACCAAGAGAGGCAAGAGCAGCAATTTGGTCTTTGCTATGATCTGATTGAGGTTTGATTCGGTGTCTCCCAACCTTGAGGGGAACGCTCATACCCTTATGCCAAAGAAAGCGGATCGGTGGAAGATAAATGAGATCCAACAATTAACATCATGCAAGAACACATTAAAATAAGTACAATCGCTGTAAACCTCTTATTAACACCAGGGTCCCGAAAAAGTACAGTTGTATCTGCGAGTCCGTTTACGACACTTGGACTGAACCCACACATCGTGTGTTCTAACAAATGAAAAATAGCGCCTCAACCGTGCGATTACTACTCGTCCTTAACTCTGATTTATTGCCTTAAAGAATAGACCATATTTCCGACATCATGGAAAACTTTTGATTTCTTTATTTTAATCGTTCTATTTTAGCGCAAACTTATGTTTTATGCATGTGTATTTTGATAATTTTGATGGTCGATCAAAAAAAAAATGATATTGGAAATTAACGTTGTGGTTATTGTAACTGGTTAAGTAAGGCTTGATGAATGCTTGACAATTGACCTGTACATTTATGATACAAATTGCAAACGCTATTCATGAATCTGGACGTTTTCCAAATGGAAGACTCAGGAGACTCTTACACATGCAATTGCCTCGAGTTCATGTCCAGCTCATGCTGGCTTCCTGCCCGTCGTAAGTGGGAAGGTTTTCCAGCTACCTGCGGCTAATAGTGGGTTTCCTGTGTGTTCTGTTATGTTCCCCCCCCCACCCCCACATTGGCTGCCGTCGTATAAGTGAAACATTCTTCAGTATGGTGTAAAATACCAATCAGATAGATAAATAAATATATTGACTGTGATTAGTACATTTTGTTTACGTTAAATTTTACGTTAAGCTACCACATTCAAATCAAACAACGTTTGCTTATATCCACACACGGTACATATTTTTCTTCACACACGGAAATAATGAAAATACTTCTTTTCGCGTTGCATCATTGTAGGCAATTTGTGGATAAAATCCAACCAGATTAAATGGGTTGTAATGTAAATCTTGGTCCACTAAGAGGACACACTTTTCTGCGAGGCTGAGATGGATGATAATTAGCAACAATCTGGCGCCATGTATCCGGTTACGAGAGGCAAGAGTCCAGCGGACCGCAGGAGTATGAAGTATGAAGGCATATCAAAGACATGCGTAAAGAAAACATTTTCATTATTAAACCATGTGAAGAATTATACCTGCAATTGTAGAAGGAGCAATTCGTGACCTATTTTCACAAGAAAAATGTCGTCTGAAGTTATATCTTAATTGGTGGATGATCGACGCAAGTTGGAAATGTCACACGGAGAAAAGGACGATAATTAAAATGTGAACTGATCAGCTCGTACAGCCGACGGTGATGGCGTTTCCTGAAGCCTGACACATCTGCCAGCCCTTGCAGCAGTAATGATGTACACGTGAAAGAGTGAAATACTTGACTTTATATTGCGAAGAGGTCTATAAACACGAAACTGCCAACTGCGGTAACTTTTTCCTATAAGCCATGAAGATAAAGTCTGTCTGCGTTAGTGATATGTCAATCACGAGATACAAAAACAACAAATAGAAACAAGTAGTGGAAAATGTAACATTAAGTGCACCAGCTAAGCAACGCGATCTCAGTCGTAGAAATAAAATATTTTGATAGTTTCATGGGTGAAGGAAACCCAAGGGCTCGGGGAACATCACAAGCCTTTGAATGATAACGACTAACGGCATTTCCAATATTTCAAACAGAAATGCTCACCCACGAAGCGAGCTCTTTGCATATATTACGTAGAGGGTTGAGAACGTCATGTACGAACAACTTAGCGGCTCTTCAAACCCTATCAACTGTTTATCGACACGAAGAACCAGAGAACAATGTAGCCAGCGTAATCAAAAAAAAAAAACCCTTTCCACAACAACAAAATAAACGAAATGAATAAATAATAACGGTATTACGTCGGCAAACGTTTCAAGTTTATACAAAGCAGAGGCACTTAGCATTATCTATAATTGAATCTAAATGTAAATGTCAAAACAAGACACCTTAATTCGTTTGTAAGACTAATTTCCACTCAACCGTAACATGCAGTTCGGGAAAAAACACACATACATTTTAAAGGTTTGGAGAAATAAAATTTATATGAGAGGCAGACATCGGCGTTGAGTGACGCCTGAAGAATACAATCAATATACCATGCACGAAATCCAAACATTCCAGAACTTGTATCTTGGTGAACTGCCAATGGGTATCTATAAATCGGATTTTTATTGCTGCTGTGTCGAAATATTACAAACATATTTTTATTTGCATTTATCATTGACCCTCGTCAAACATTAGACTATGAAAGTGAGGAAACACTATCTCAGATATTAGATTTTCTTGACTATATCGGAGTGATTATACTTGTCTCGGACTAGTATAACTTATGATGATAATTAAAGTTCTGAAAAATGATACGCAAGGTTTACACATAGAAGAGAAAATGTGATGCATCAATTGGAATGATGTATTAACTATAAAGTTTATAAAATGCATACTATTCGTATGCTAAAGAATGTTATGTCTTTCTGCAAAGCGGAAACGTGCGGACCATGACATGTCATATATAAGCATAGAAATACAGCCGTTTGACTTAAAATATAGCGATAGACATGGATTTAAGCGTTAAGTCTTAATTAATTAATTCATGGACTAGAGATAATCTTTGACGGCTAAAACTACTAAACTACATAAACTACTAAATCTCGTTCCAACTATCGTTCTTCTAGAGCTGTATGTGTTGGAGCTCAAAGCTGTTCCATAAATCTGTCAGTATATCTGCTATTTTGTCTAAGAGGAACCCAACTTTTCTTATTATTGATGGTTGTACCGAGACGCTTGCGTCAAGCAGCGATAGTAAATAGCATCTGTGTTTTTCACAAAACTACGTCATTTGCCGTGCAGTTTCGAATTTTCCCCCGAGACAAAGGATGTAAAGGGTCAAAAGATGATGCCTTTCCACGATTAGCCTGGTCGATAGACTTTTTACTGCAGCTGGGATCGTTAAATCTATTTGATACGGATAGAAATAGGTCTCTCGTATATTGATATTGCCTTCAGACTATGATAAATCTTCTGCCTTGGAAAGAAATTCTGAACGAGTCTTTTATGTTGGAGAGCGAAATCGAGAGATCTTGATACTTGGCGCTATATGTGGCACCAAAAGTTTTTATAACTTTGCTAATGAATCATTGTATGGATAGCTGTACAGAGAACAAAGTTTTACTGAGTGAAACTTTGTCTGAAGGTGATTTCGAGATTAGCACCAACTTTTTCTAGCATACTTACCCGACCTCCTCGACGTGTCAGTGGCCAGGCGTTGTTAAATTCAAAGTCATCATAGCGGGATTTCGCTGCATACACGTAGCCACACAATAACACAACAAGCGGGAGTGAGTAAGCCATATTCATTGTGATAAGAGTTAAGTGAGTTCCACCGTTAAAACTTCCAAAGTATATATTCCGCTGTTACTGTCCCCGAGGCTGTGAGACGATGACGTCTACAGGTTGGCCAACAACTGTTCCGCAGCCCTCTCTATGCCAGAATACAACCAACGGAGTTCGCCGGCTCTCCCCTTGTATTAGTTGGTCCGCCCTTGCTAGACTGATTGTCTCCGATCTCTGGAACTCAGCACTCCGCTGTTCGCGCTGGCGACTCGTTTCATTGGGCGAGGCATTTATTCGCCGTAGACCCAATTAATTATTCAGAAAACGTGGGTAGTTGGCATGCGCTCTAGCGGGACTAATGTATAGCGATTGTATGATGATATATTCGGCAATCAGAAGTACGGGATAGGCCCACGGGCAAATGGCTTTTGGCTAAGCCCACTAACTTTCTATTGATTTTAGATCTTTACGTCAAGGGCCATATACTGGATATAAGACATAATCAAGACTTTTTATGGTGACTTGGATATTTCATTTCAGATCTATCAGTGGACGAAAATAGCGCCCTGGGATTGTGCCTTGTGGGACAGCAGGCGGGGGTCATCTATCAGAGATGTGCATAGTAGTGACAGACAGTGCAACAAGGGTTTGGAGCAACACAACTCCTTGAAATTACCACATGACTTCAGTGTTATTCATGCAAAAGTAATACAATAAACCAAGACCTCGCTGTTGAAATCGGGTTGCAAGGATTTGTCGATTTTTTCCTGTTGAATTCACCGGTTAAATGAATGATAGATACCTCCAGGGCTGTACGCGGAAGCTGCACGATATGATGGGGTAGACCATGCTTCCAAACGGATTGGCCTCGTGCCAAAATAGTGATCCAACAAGTAGAAAGGTTAGAGAAGTCATTCTCCTGAGCTTGCTTGGCTAAAGACCTGACATAACACTACAAAGCCAACGCTGAAGGGCGAAGTATTCCACCAAATCAAACGTACCATATTGACACTAATGTGACTTGTATTTTGTAAGATAACACAGAAATTTTAATCAACAATACCTTGGTATGTAAAGACAGATAGGCATTTTTTCACAAATCATGGGTAAAGACAGACATATTTGGTATTCACAAAGTCTGGGCGTCGATTGTCTAATAGAGGTTAATTGTCCACAGATGTTTATCAGAGCATACTATAAATCACATCTGTGTGAATATCATTATGTTGTATCTATCTCTGGGTCTTGGACCGTTGACCTGGAAGTGGACAAGAACTTGGCAAATGAGCTCTCCATAACTTTACCTCTTCGCGATCAATGGACACAGTGCCACGAGAGGACAGCTTCTTTGAACAATAGACGATAGAGCTATTACGGGGATTTCGCCAATAGACATTGATTTTGTCCATTAATAATTCACATTTATGACCTTCAATTAGTGACCATCTTTGAAGTAAATACAGGCGTTGCGAAAAATGTCCTTTAATCAATATAGTCATTGATTATCTTTGCTGTTTAAAATCTTAGATCGAAATCTTTTTGATAGATCCAGTGGAAGAGCCATCACTATGGCGTAGAACACCATGTAGATCGCAAATGTAATGGAGCTGGTAGGGCAATTGTCCGCCATGCGATCACCATCAAAGCTTCTAGTCTACAATGCATTGTATCTATTGATCTATTGAAGACGTGAAGCTGTAAAGACAACATGCTTATGGAGCACATGACCTTCTCATTTTTATCGCTCTATTTTCGCATGATAACTCATGATTTGGTTGGACTATACCTACAGAATACATAACTGATAATGGAACAGCTAATATGGTCTGGTCACCTAAGTCATCGAATTCGCTAAAGTTAACCCCTAGTCGCAGTCTATAAAATTGTTTGTTCAATACCTCTCTTCTCCTGCTAAATTACTTCACCCAAAACACATCATGGGAGTGAGTAATGGATTCGTCTTACTCGTGTGAACCACGCTGTGGATGTATGTTTTATCTATGGAGGACATATGTTGGTATTAGCACTAGTTCAGGCTGATAGTATCTGAAGCTATGAATTTTTCATAAAAGCATCAAAAACTAAACCATTGTATTTCTTCTTATCAAGTTACCAGACGCCACACAATTAGCGCTTTCGGAAGCGCACTATGTTTATCATGACAAACCTCAAGCAATTCTTATTCACTTAGGTAGAAAATTGATTTCCGATTCATCAAAGCTACTTGTTCTAACGTGGGGGGATTTTTGCTTATGGTGCTTAATGTTACAAGCACTCTCTGTCACTCTGACGTCAGGATGGCAGAGGGTAGTGAGGATAATTGTAAAGTGGCGTGTACTGGCCGGTTAAGAAGGGATTAAGTGTAGATAGAGGACGCGCTGATCCTTCCTGATGTGGACACGGTCATTCTTCACACCTCAAAGGTGAAAATGAAACGTCATACAACGGTCATTTAAACCGTGACTACATGCATACATCACATTTTAATATGTCACAGGGTTATCTGTTATTTTGATGTAGTATATTAAAACCATCGGATATCTGTGGGTGCTTGGTGGATGCAAACCATGGACTACAATAGCAAGTTCTCCAACATGTACTTGTAAGTGGATGATACAAAACACCGTTTACTAGCATTCTACTTCGGTATACGTTTACCCAGGATGATTCCTGTTCTCTGAGACAACTGGCCTTATTAATGTATAAAATGATAACATCTACATAGGAATCCAGTATGGGTCTCATTCAGATGATAAAATCAAGCCGCACTTCGAATCAATCTACGGATAATTGTCTTTATTCTAATATATTGTTAGTTTCTCAGAACAATACAGGTTAATTGCTAGCAAAGCGGATACTGCAAACAGATGGTCCAGGATACACAATGTGTGGCAGTACAGTATATCGGAAATTAGACACGGACAACACATGCTGGATCGTCCACAAACAATGTCGAAGTACCCTTAACATGTGACATTAGTGGGCTATATCTCTCAGGTTTACAATGGCTTGTATCCAACATGCCATGAACAATAAGCTCTAACAAGGGACTACAGGATTTAATGGCGATTGTGATCGACATCATCAATTGCTGATCCATATACTTGGGTTTTGGAAATAAAATTCTTCAGAATAAACCGCTGGAACGGTATTTTTTATATATAAAACAAAATGATAAGGGATATACTCATCTCTGCAGCATGTTGGACATGGACTCTTGTTTGGTAAATTATTTAATTTAATGTGACAGCAAATTCCTTCTTCAAATTTACACATTCAGGAAGGGCCTTATTAAGCAATAGCAATTTATATCCTCAGTGGTTTGTAGATTAATAATGTGTTACAAAATTATAAAATTGTTATCGTGTTAAACAAGATGGGTATTTTATTTGACAATTTATGAGCTTTACTGAACAGAAATAAACAATTAAGACTTATAGTAGAGTTGAATCGGCTACGTTTAACCTTTATACGTAAGGGCATATTCACAGGAGTTGTGTTTACGAATTGAAGAAAAACTCACAGATTTTTATCTTCAAAGGAGGTTGCCATTTCCACGGCTATATTCATACATTTCTAGTTTACTGAAATATTAATAAAAAAAACCCAACTGTTCCCTGCGATACAGGTTCTGAAAAATCTATCTTCTTGGAGGCAAAGTGTACAAGGGTACGATGGGATTTTTCGTTTGTAAATCATACACATATATGCCATAAAACATCGTCGTAGGGCGTTACGGTCGCTCAGAAAACCCAGGATTTCAAGTCAGAATACGGTCGACTTAATTTTTCATCCAAACTGTTACTCTTTGTTGTCAGTATTCGCGTGTCTATGAGTAGAGACCTACGCAAGCTGCAATAGTAAAATCGCTATAGTGTTTGCACGGATGCTGGAAATGGAAGCTGTGCGTGAAGGTATGTCTTGTCAATTTCCCCTAGACGAGTGTGCGAGGAAGTTTTTCAATCGGATCAGTTAATGAAATAGCCTACCAGCGTAAACATGACAAGTTGTAGAATAGTATCAATCATGTTCACGCACTCATAAAAGACATGTGAAAAGAGATCACGCCTGTTGAAATAATACGAACAGGCGACAAGTAGTCCCGGGAAATAGATAGACTACAGTATAATACATTGAAACAGTCTTAATGTAATATTAGGTAAGATAAAGAAATACTGAACTGTAATTTGTTAAAATAGTGGATTTCCCCCACAAAAGACACCATTTAATTCATACTAAACGCAATTATTCTGTCACAATAAGAAAACGCATATAGTTCTCATGAATGAGTACGATGGAAGATATGAATATACTAAAATGTACATGTAGACCATTGTTTATTTATTTCAGTACAGCACTTGAATTGTGTTTATCTGTCATGTTTACCCGGACGCGGAAACATTGAAAATTGTGACGTTGGACTTTTTGTCGGATGCCTATCATTGGACCGTCTTCCAGTAAATAGAATGGATTGTTGTCAGATTAAAACATCTAGTACAAATTGATTGACTGACAATACATCTGAACTGCCGCAGTTAAGAGTTTGAAGACTGCATGTATGTTCTCTTAACACTGGTAATTCAGCCCTCTGATTGTGAGACAAGGTACTGCTGGTCTAATGCTAGACTGTGTGAACCACACTGTTTCAGGACAACATGACTACGCACGATGAATTCTGGTTTGGATGTTCAACAATCCTATCCATGCTCACAACATTACATTGTATTACAGATGTGACACATTTTATATTGTTGAGCCTTTACGGAGACATGGCATTGTCACACCATAGACATACCAGAACGAATCTATTACAATGGGGTATTGTTACCCAGAGTGAATTGATTCAGGCGATGCCTAGTACGACATACGGCATTCGACGTATTCTTGTTAAATGTGCAGATTTTATCTGCTTTAAAGAAAAGTGTCACACATTTTTCAACAGTTTGACAGCTTCGCTGGCGATGCCGTCATTCAATATTTAAAGACGATTGGGCTATATCATAAGATAAATAATCCTTTCAATTATTCAAATATTCTTTACAGAAGACCTTGTCTTTTTATGTTGAATTTTGTATCATGCCATTTAAGTACAGAAAACTACAGAATCCCGGTTGTTCTTACCACAATTTGGCTAAACAAAATTACCTGCGGAGTTTTAAATTATAATGATCGATTTGTTCCTATATTCATTTTAACCTTTCACTAACTTTCCCCTGCAGTCACGTGTTGATGGTTGTACAGTTATTACTCGAGATGTTTGGTCATGGGGATCAACACAGTGGAACACACATTCCACGTTCCACGATTATCTCTATTACAGGCAAACTAATATCAAACATGCAATGGCTTTAGTTTCAGCTAGTGCTGATATTTATGTCTGACATCATGCACGTAGAAAAAACTAGTAGTTAACAGTATAATGCCTGTCAGTTTGCAGCACCATTTATGTTTGTATCCTTCAACTCAGTAAGACTTTTTTGAGTAATTCTTAAATTTACATTCACCACATTCTATTGGTTAGCTGCAACATCAGATTAAGAAAACGTTAAACGTAAAATCGCTGGTGATTCAATTACCAGTACACCAGAGGGGAAATTTTGGATTTTTTTTTGCTTACTGCGTTGCGTGGTCTTTTCTTTGGTCGTTTTGTCTTGTGTTGGTTGAAGATCACTCGGCTTCCAGCAATATGTCGTGCATGTCAGTAACTTGCTTAACGTAGGTGCTTTACTCCGACTTCCTCCATCCATAAAATTAGTGTATAAGTCAATTAATTAAAACCACACATTTAAATGTGCATACAGCCCGGGAAATTTTAGCACAAAGTATAACAATTAGAACAGGTAATTATGGCAGTGATTATGGTAGTGCCCTCAGTATACGTTCATGTGACTGAATGTGGCTTAAGAAACGAATACCCACTGAGTCAATTTGTGTTTTGATCCAGTAACGTGTACTACGCATCGGTTTCACTACGCTATACAACGCTTCAACAGCGTATTTTTTACACTACATGCAAAAGCAACGCTTACAGGTGCTTGAACTACGCAACGCTTAGACCTCGGAACGCAATTAGCGCCTGTAGTAGGCAACACTGTTTGCGATATCGTCAGCGGATTGTGACCATGTCATGTGCGCATGATCAGATCGTGAGAGGGACACGTGTTGTTTATACTTTTCATGTTTATGTCGCCATACAATGTGTCAGTCGAAAGGCAAAGAATAAACTGTACACGCAGATTTCTACAACTGGTTTAATGTCACGCACTTATAAATATACAGAGCATCTACTCCATAGTGAATGGATATGTGAACATCAACTGATATGTGTGTAAACATTAACTGATATGTGTGTAAACATCTTCTGATATGTAGACAGATTCCGTAATCGATTTATCCAGGGTTCCTAAATCTGGTGAAGTTATCGGTCACAATGAATTTTTCAACAGAAGCAGAATTATTTTGTAAAGACAATTACAATTTAACAGTTCCTTGTTGAATGAACTGAATGATTATGTTATAGACATTACAATGTATGTTGTAACAGAACTTTAGAAAATTGCTCTGAGACAACGACTGTTGTCGTCAATGTCAAGTTTGCTTGCTTCATAAGATGAGGACGGAAAAACATGATTTAGGCTGGGTGTAATATACATTTTTCTTGCAATAAAAAAACATAGCATAATGTTAAGCCTATTAAACAGAATCGAACTGTATTTTGTAGAAATACAAAACCTAACTTATTGTTATTGGTATTTGTTAAAGTGTTGAATGCGAGTTTTACGTGGTAGTGAATACTTTTGCACTCATAAGACGGGTTAAGAAAGTCGGAGGTCCTTTCGGCAGGTACGTAGCCTTTTAAATTAAAGCCACATCGAGATCTGGATTCGAACCTGTGTGTTACAGGCCAAAGCGATGACTTACATGTAAAGCGATGACTTACATGTAATCAATGAGCCGGTGAGGAGCCCCCCCCCCCCCATCACATTGTTTAAGATTAATGTATGGCTATTTTTTTAGACAAGAACATTCCAGGATGACAATAACACAATACTCTTTTATAGTATTCTGTATTTGATGATATTTTGTCAAGGTCGGACGCTTTCGGGAATCAAAACATTCCATCGTCCATATGCCAGTGGTTGGCTTCACTGATTCAGTTATAACAAATGCCTTGCTTTGATTAAGATATTTTGCGTTTGACACCAAGAGAAGAAACTGTTGACATGCTGGGTCCTGAGCAGTCGGTCGTGTTTGACATTTGAAGCAAAACACTTCGCCTTACAAAGAAAGGCTAACCCTTAGGCATAGAGAGAATGAAGTGTTGAAGATTGAGAGGGCGAGGGTTGTCTTCTCAACGAAGCTTAACTTGGCAGATGATCAATTATAAACACCACGGTCGTGGGCTAACAATGCAGGCCAGATAAAAAGATATAAATTGTGCCTGTGCTCTGTAATAAAATTTATTTTCAACTGGTGACTGTTTTTTGCAATTTTGGTCCGGAATTTATCAGCTGCAGCAAGAGTTAAATTTTGGATCCAGAGTCATATTTCTGTTGAAAATCAGTTTGGTGAACTTGTGTGCGCGCATGGCTCAAGACTCATCTGTGGATCACTATGATCGGCGATATAAACATCACGAATCTGTTAGTCGAAACAGCCATTCGTATATTAGCCATCAACTCACGTGGACGTCACTGTTCAATAATTGTAAGGTCAATTCCTAAAACGACGTTTAACACTAACCACCAAAGAGCTAAAAGTATAGGCGGTCGTCAAAGAGAACTTCTAGAGTACGGTAGACAAAATATCAAATAAACAGATACAATAATATCATGAAATGTAAATTTAACCTGGTGTTAGTTTGAAGCACGTTTACAAGGCATGCGCATACTTAAAAACTTCCTATCTTAAGGCCGTAACTAAACATACACACTCTGATTTTGAGAATCCTTTTGGAGAGTGATGCCTTGATTGAATAAGACACTGATGGAACCTTTTCCTTAAATTCGGAAGCATAACTTCAAGAACGTATTATTTATGGCATCGCCCAATCGATATCTTATGAATAAATAACGATACTAGGCTTAATATGTGTTTCACAAAGCTGCACTATTGCAGCTGCTGTTCACGATATTGCGTAAAGATGTTTCAAGTAAATAAAAAATAAAAACGAAAACGCAACAGTCACATGAAGTCTGTTCTTCATGAGATAGTCCCAAGAAATATGACATATTGAAAGGAATCTTTCAAGATATTCATCTGCCGCGCGCACTGTCCCCGATGGCTAAATTACACTTTAAATACATTGCGGAATTGATCTATTATTAATGTCATTGCGAGCCAATTGATTCATAGTCAGTTTATGTGTGTTAATCCTTCACAAGGCAAGAAACGTTTGTAACTTTATTAGAATCAGGATTTTCGCGTGCAAAAATCTACTAAGTCTTATTGGTTTACCCACACTTTTAGAATTTGTAGAATGCTCACACTTTCACTGCGTCATCCAGGACTTAAATTTTTAAAATAAAAAACAATGGTAATTTACGCTAAAGGCGATTGAGATAAGACATTTGCGTGACACTTGTGGGAGCTGTGCTGAGCGTGACCGCGATAGGCCAACTCCATGCCTAAGCTTCTTAATGAGTGCTGGAAATGATATGTCTCCGTCAGCTTCGCACCAGGGACCCTGATGACCGTGATAGGCATATATAAGTTCAAAGGGTAAGACTCTGATGGTGTGCTTGCTTTGCTTGATCTAAGTCAACTTTACTCGTACTAGGGAGAAACGTATAATAACCGTGATAGGCCTCTATCTGTCCAATTCGATGACACAACTGCTCGCCAGAGACCGTACTAACGCAAAATGTAAGCTAATCGTGACAAACATATGTCATCTTCGCTCATGTGAACTTGAGGAGATACCATGTTTTCAAATCCGATTCCTATCGAGACACTTATGGTTATACCTGAGAACATTATTATAGGGTGTCTGATGTCCCAAATACGTCAATTCCGACTCCAAAACACTACTGGTGAGACGCGTTAATACATCAATTCCCGAACCCGAGACCATACATATAGGATGTCTGATGTCCCGGATAAGTCATCTCCTACTCCTAAACACCACTGGTAAGACACGTTAATACATCAATTTCCGAACCCGAGACCATACATATAGGATGTCTGATGTCCCGGATAAGTCATCTCCTACTCCTAAACACCACTGGTGAGACACGTTAATACATCAATTTCCGAACCCGAGACCATACATATAGGATGTCTGATGTCCCGGATAAGTCATCTCCTACTCCTAAACACTACTGGTGAGACACGTTAATACATCAATTTCCGAACCCGAGACCATACATATAGGATGTCTGATGTCCCGGATAAGTCATCTCTCACTCCTAAACAGTACTGGTGAGACACGTTAATACATCAATTCCCGAACCCGAGACCATACATATAGGATGTCTGATGTCCCTGATAAGTCATCTCCTACTCCTAAACACCACTGGTGAGACACGTTAATACATCAATTTCCGAACCCGAGACCATACATATAGGATGTCTGATGTCCCGGATAAGTCATCTCCTACTCCTAAACACTACTGGTGATACAGTTTAATACATCAATTTCAGAACAGAGGCCATATATATAGGATGTCTGATGTCCCGTATAAGTCATCTCTCCCTCCTAAACACTACTGGTGAGACACGTTAATACATCAATTCCCGAACCCGAGACCATACATATAGGATGTCTGATGTCCCGGATAAGTCATCTCTCACTCCTAAACAGTACTGGTGAGACACGTTAATACATCAATTTCCGAACCCGAGGCCATACATATAGGATGTCTGATGTCCCGAATACGTCAATTCCGACTCCAAAACAGTACTGGTGAGACACGTTAATACATCAATTTCCGAACCCGAGGCCATACATATAGGATGTCTGATGTCCCGAATACGTTTATTCGGGTTCCCGAACCCGAGGCCATACATATAGGATGTCTGATGTCCCGGATAAGTCAACTCCAACTTCAAAACACCACTGGTGGGACACGTTAATACATCAATTCTTGAACATGATACCATACTTATAGGACGTTTGATGTCGCAGAGGCGTCAGTGGCAAGTCTAAATTAAGAAGTCGAATCACCTCGAATGTACCTCTGCAACCACGCATAATTACACATTTTCCTGAACGAAAATGTCTGATGTCCCTAATACGTCAATTCTGACTCCAAAACACTACTGGTGAGACACGTTAATACATCAATTCCCGAACCTGAGACCATACATATAGGATGTCTGATGTCCCGGATAAGTCATCTCCTACTCCAAAGCACTACTGGTGAGACACGTTAATACATCAATTTCCGAACCCGAGGCCATACACATAGGATGTCTGATGTCCCGAATACGTCCATTCCGACTCCTAAACAGTACTGGTGAGACACGTTAATACCTCAATCCCAGAACCCGAGGCCATACATATAGGATGTCTAATGACCCGAATACGTCAATTCTGACTCCAAAACACTACTGGTGAGACACGTTAATGCATCATTTTTCAGAACCTGGGACAATGCATATAGGATGTCTGATGTCCCGAATACGTTTATTCTGACTCAAAAACACTACTTGTGGGAAACTTTAATACCTAAATTCCCAAACCCGAGGCCATACATATAGGATATCTGATGTCCCGAATACGTCAATTTTGACTCCAAAACACTACTGGTGAGACACGTTAATACATCAAATCTCAAACCCGAGACCATACATATAGGACGTTTGATGTCAATTCCCGAACCCGAGGCCATACATATAGGATGTCTAATGACCCGAATACGTCAATTCTGACTCCAAAACACTACTGGTGAGACGCGTTAATACATAAATTCCCGAACCCGAGACCATACATGTAGGATGCCTGATGTCCCGAATACGTCAATTCCGACTCCAAAACACTACTGGTGAGACACGTTAATACATCAATTCCTGAATCCGAGGCCATACATATAGGATATCTGATGTCCCGAATACGTGAATTTTGACTCCAAAACACTGCTGGTGAGACACGTTAATACATCAATTCCCGAACCCGATACCATACATACAGGATGTCTGATGTCCCGGATAAGTCATCTCCTACTCCAAAACACCACTGGTGATACAGTTTAATACATCAATTTCAGAACCAGAGGCCATATATATAGGATGTCTGATGTCCCGTATAAGTCATCTCTCCCTCCTAAACACTACTGGTGAGACACGTTAATACATCAATTCCCGAACCCGAGACCATACATATAGGATGTCTGATGTCCCGGATAAGTCATCTCTCACTCCTAAACAGTACTGGTGAGACACGTTAATACATCAATTTCCGAACCCGAGGCCATACATATAGGATGTCTGATGTCCCGAATACGTCAATTTTGACTCCAAAACACTACTGGTGAGACACGTTAATACATCAATTTCCGAACCCGAGGCCATACATATAGGATGTCTGATGTCCCAAATACGTTTATTCGGGTTCCCGAACCCGAGGCCATACATATAGGATGTCTGATGTCCCGGATAAGTCAACTCCAACTTCAAAACACCACTGGTGGGACACGTTAATACATCAATTCTTGAACATGATACCATACTTATAGGACGTTTGATGTCGCAGAGGCGTCAGTGGCAAGTCTAAATTTAGACGTCGAATCACCTCGAATGTACCTCTGCAACCACGCATAATTACACATTTTCCTGAACGAAAATGTCTGATGTCCCTAATACGTCAATTCTGACTCCAAAACACTACTGGTGAGACACGTTAATACATCAATTCCCGAACCTGAGACTATACATATAGGATGTCTGATGTCCCGGATAAGTCATCTCCTACTCCAAAGCACTACTGGTGAGACACGTTAATACATCAATTTCCGAACCCGAGGCCATACACATAGGATGTCTGATGTCCCGAATACGTCCATTCCGACTCCTAAACAGTACTGGTGAGACACGTTAATACCTCAATCCCAGAACCCGAGGCCATACATATAGGATGTCTAATGACCCGAATACGTCAATTCTGACTCCAAAACACTACTGGTGAGGCACGTTAATGCATCATTTTTCAGAACCTGGGACAATGCATATAGGATGTCTGATGTCCCGAATACGTTTATTCTGACTCAAAAACACTACTTGTGGGAAACTTTAATACCTAAATTCCCAAACCCGAGGCCATACATATAGGATATCTGATGTCCCGAATACGTCAATTTTGACTCCAAAACACTACTGGTGAGACACGTTAATACATCAAATCTCAAACCCGAGACCATACATATAGGACGTTTGATGTCAATTCCCGAACCCGAGGCCATACATATAGGATGTCTAATGACCCGAATACGTCAATTCTGACTCCAAAACACTACTGGTGAGACGCGTTAATACATAAATTCCCGAACCCGAGACCATACATGTAGGATGCCTGATGTCCCGAATACGTCAATTCCGACTCCAAAACACTACTGGTGAGACACGTTAATACATCAATTCCTGAATCCGAGGCCATACATATAGGATATCTGATGTCCCGAATACGTGAATTTTGACTCCAAAACACTGCTGGTGAGACACGTTAATACATCAATTCCCGAACCCGATACCATACATACAGGATGTCTGATGTCCCGGATAAGTCATCTCCTACTCCAAAACACTGCTGGTGAGACACATTAATATATCAATTCCCGAACCCGAGGCCATACATATAGGATGTCTCATGTCCTGGATAAGTCATCTCTCTCTCCTAAACATTACTGGTGAGATACGTTAATACATCAATTCCCGAACCCGAGACCATACATATAGGATATTTCATGTCCTGGATAAGTCATCTCTCACTCCTAAACACTACTGGTGAGACACGTTAATACATCAATTCCCGAACCCGAGAGTATACATGTAGGATGTCTGATGTCCCGAATACGTCAATTTTGACTCCAAAACACTACTGGTGAGACACGTTAATACATCAAATCTCAAACCCGAGACCATACATATAGGACGTTTGATGTCAATTCCCGAACCCGAGGCCATACATATAGGATGTCTAATGACCCGAATACGTCAATTATGACTCCAAAACACTGTTGGTGAGACACGTTAATGCATCAATTCCCGAACCCGAGACCATACACATAGGATATCTGATGTCCCGAATACGTCAATTCTGACTCCAAAACACTACTTGTGGGAAACTTTAATACCTAAATTCCCAAACCCGAGGCCATACACATAGGATATCTGATGTCCCGAATACGTCAATTTTGACTCCAAAACACTACTGGTGAGGCACGTTAATACATCAAATCTCAAACCCGAGACCATACATATAGGACGTTTGATGTCAATTCCCGAACCCGAGGCCATACATATAGGATGTCTAATGACCCGAATACGTCAATTCTGACTCCAAAACACTACTGGTGGGACGCGTTAATACATAAATTCCCGAACCCGAGACCATACATGTAGGATGCCTGATGTCCCGAATATGTCAACTCCGACTCCAAAACACTACTGGTGAGACACGTTAATACATCAATTCCTGAATCCGAGGCCATACATATAGGATATCTGATGTCCCGAATACGTGAATTTTGACTCCAAAACACTGCTGGTGAGACACGTTAATACATCAATTCTCGAACCCGAGACCATACAAATAGGATGTCTGATGTCCCGGATAAGTCATCTCCTACTCCTAAACACTGTTGGTGAGACACATTAATATATCAATTCCCGAACCCGAGGCCATACATATAGGATGTCTCATGTCCTGGATAAGTCATCTCTCACTCCTAAACATTACTGGTGAGAGACGTTAATACATCAATTCCCGAACCCGAGACCATACATATAGGATGTTTCATGTCCTGGATAAGTCATCTCTCACTCCTAAACACTACTGGTGAGACACGTTAATACATCAATTCCCGAACCCGAGACTATACATGTAGGATGCCTGATGTCCCGAATACGTCAATTCCGACTCCAAAACATTACATCAATTCCCGAACCCGAGACTATACATGTAGGATGCCTGATGTCCCGAATACGTGAATTTTGACTCCAAAACACAGCTGGTGAAACACGTTAATACATCAATTCCCGAACCCGAGACCATACAAATAGGATGTCTGATGTCCTGGATAAGCCATCTCCGACTCCTAAACACTACTGGTGAGACACGTTAATACATCAATTCCCGAACCCGAGGCCATACATATAGGATGTCTGACGTCCCGGATAAGTCAACTCCAACTCCAAAACACCACTGGTGGACACGTTAATACGTCAATTCTTGAACATGATACCATACTTATAGGACGTTTGATGTCACAGAGGCGTCAGTGGCAAGTCTAAATTTAGACGTCAAATCACCTCGAATGTACCTCTGCAACCACGCATAATTACACATTTTCCAGAAAGAAAAAAAGAAACACTAATGAGTTTTCAGCTTGCGGTTTACAGCTGTTTATATAGCTCACCTAGAGCCAAATTATGCAGAAGATCGCTGATGTTTCTGGACGTTTCTGTTACTTACATCTGTAATCATTCTACAGGACTGGAAGTGGATAGGTGGATTGTTCAAACGGTGCGTGTCAGACAGAACGCTATCGACATGCCTGTAACAAGTGTCAATCATCGGTTACTGCAACTCTCAGTCTGATTCATTATCATGTTATTCTGACAGAAGGCCATTTAAACGCTATTTACTACAACCATCTATTGGTATGCAATATCACTGTGTGGGTCATGCATTTCGCTATGCAGTGTCATCGTGATGGTTATGCCTTTCACACCGCTGACTCCAGATATATTTGAAAACATTACATATATATCATGCTTCATGAATGCTAAATTATTCATGAATTCTTTGCTTGCAAAGCGACTATGCATTTGTCAAAATCTTGCATTTAAAACAAAACAAAAAACACAAATTTGTTAAACACACAGATATAAAGGTATTGTACTTATTTGAACTATATCCTGGGAAAAGAAGGACAAAGTTACTGTTCTAACTGACACCCCCCCCCCCCCCCCCCCGGCGAAAGTTTGGAAGCATTAGGAGTCATTTCAGCTCGTGAAGTTGAATAAAATTGTCACACAACACAAGATACGTACACTCCATATGATCCACAAATGCATCTACCTGAAGCCCACGAGAATAACTGTCATGTTTTCTGGCGTAACCTAAGTGAAGGGGTGTAGGAACATTGTAGCTGATTGGCGAGCAAAGCGGAGGTGGGGGTGGGTGGTGGTGGCGTGTGTAGAGTATGGGATGTAACGAAAACAGTATCGGGAGGCTAGTTGTCATGGAAGACGACCGCTGCGTGGTTGCCGTCTTTCAAGAAAGTGCCACTGATCCCGGAAGTGTACTCGTCATATGTCATCAGAATAATTAGGATAGAGTCGCATTTCAGCAAGTATTATAGAGCCATTCCAGGTGATCAGTCTTAATCTGCGTGTCAAATCTGTCAGGCGAAACCGTGTTACTTTTGAATTTTACAGGTCGGTGTTTAGAAATGGATATTGCCATCAGCGACTTGGAACATCCAACACACGATCGGTATCCCAAAGTCAGAGTTGACTCTAATTTTTAAATCCTCATATTTCATATTTGTGTGTTTATTAACAAAGGTCCGTGAGAGTCCAAGACCATAAGGCATGAGTAAAAGCCGGGTACTTCGCTTGAACAAAAAGTGGCCCAATATATATCTGAACAAAGGAGTTCTGATTTAAAACTGACATCTCAATCATTCTAAACGGGCCTGTAGGCTAGAGGCAAAAAGAGAATGGATGCAGTGTGGGACTTCCCATAACTGTAATACTGAAGTACAAAAATCCGGAAAAAGTGCAACAGGAAAAGGTTATGTAGTGGGCGTTTTGTGTGAATAGAGGAGGTATCAACATTTGGCACGAAAATATCGACCAGAATCGGAGGTAGCAAATGGTTTCGTTTCCATAAGACCGTTCACGATATAAGATTGCTCTCCGTACTTCGACTTAAACAAGATTTTTCTCTGAATCATTACTGGGAGCACTATTATCAGTTTTAATGGGATCAAGGAAATAGCGAAAAAATAGTTTTTTGAATAGTTTAGAAAAAAACGTACAAACAAACTACCAACAAGGCATTCGAGAGTCAAAATCCTCAACCATACGTCGCTGAGAAGTCCAACTAATCTTCTGCTTACAATGCCTTCAAAAGATCTTTCCAGACCTTCTGAGATACCTACTATCACAGCTGGTTTTACAATTTCATCTTTTTAAACGACTCAGTTAGGAGAACAATCCTGCCGTATTGCTGAATAAGATACTTCTGGCCTGTCTGTGGCGGGGAGAGAGGAGGGGGAAAGGGCAATGAGACTCCTTATATACAGTAATGATTCAATGAGCACCGACGAAATGTCTGTTTCTAGCTAGTCTTTATCATTTGATGAGCAACATAAATATCATGTGACGCCGCACGACCCGTGACAAGAATAGTTTGTGGTACATTAAACATACTCTTCTATAGCGGAAGATCACTAATGTTCTATTGCCCAATCAGCTATCAGCATAAATCTGGCCAAATGCCAAGAAATCTTGTCATTTGTATGAATACAAACTTTGTTGTGAGGCTGTATGACTCGTATACGTCTTTCTCTCATGTGTGTATTTACGCTATCTGAGTTCTTGAGAGTAAGCAGCCTGGTCCTAAACTTGTCCAAATTTATTATCCCTCTTCCGTTGTTGGACGAGAAGGTTAGTCACAGGGTGACTTCAAACAATGTTGCTATTCTTAAGCCGATTTCTTACGCTAAAGCGCTACACTATTCTTCTGTTTCCTCAAACGTCATTGATCCTCACGTCCCCAGACGGTTGGGACTACATTTAACTTGTTTTCTTCTAGAAATCGCACTGTATTCCCAAACCAAATATAGTCACTTTTATGGATCCCAATATTTATGCCTCAAGTCTTGTCATGTTGTTAAGCACGATAAAATTGATAAACAGGATTCATGTAGAATTGGCGAGTATATGACGATGGAAACTCGAAAGTTTAATTTGAATGACTATGTGTTTATCTCTGCTCTTGTGTGTATTCAGCAGCTTCTGGCCAACATCGAGGGAATATGTCTGAATCCTCGGGTCTAGAGCCCTGTTCACGCCACCCAACTTGCTGGCGATCAGGCTTCATTAGGCATATATTGACGTCTAATTTTCACACCGATCCAAAACTCTGGTAATTACGTTTACTGTAGTGGTGGCTGGTACGCCATGCTCCAGGGAAGACGGAGAGCGGGCAATCTCGTGGAGTCAAGGCACTGTAACAAACGATCTAATGTGAAATCTGACTTAATCGTTGGGGTAATCAACCGCAAAATTGATCAGCCTCTACCCTCTACCACCCCCGTGACGGAAATGAAGTGGGCATGCATGCCTGATGTATGGGGAGACGCCACGGAGCGCCGACCAGTTCGCTCACTAAAACAGTGAAGCGGCGCCCAGGGGCATCTTTAGCAACCTATCCTCCAAGATGTGCTCCTCTTTGTTATAAAAAGCTAATGGTCTTGGTTAAGGGGATTCTATATTCGTCTCACGCGTTCGACTTCTCTCGAGGAGAGAATAAGTACGCATTAGGAAATAACAAACAGTTAAGGTTAATCTTGGTGTTTAATCCACGCTCTCTCGTGTTGCAGACAGTCAAAAGCCCATAAACCCTTGATTCTTTGAAGTGCAGTTTGTAATGTTTATCTCAGATGAAACGTTTACATCACAAGACTGATAATCAGACACAGGTCTTTTGGGTCCTCCAGCATGCAATGCTTTCTTTAAATGTTTTTGAAGAAAAATGAAGAATTGACATGCACATGAATTGGTTTTGCATGAAAGGTAAGTAGATAGCAAAAATAAAATAAGAATTCCACAAAGTACTGAGGAGATTTAAGACAGCACTAATCTTCTTCCACCGAGTACTGAGGAGATTCAACACAGCGCTAAGCTTCTTCCATCGAGTACTGAGGAGATTCAACACAGCACTAAGCTTCTTCCACCGAGTACTGGGGAGATTCAACACAGCACTAAGCTTCTTCCACCGAGTACTGAGGAGATTCAACACAGCACTAACCTTCTTCCACCGAGTACTGAGGAGATTCAACACAGCACTAAGCTTCTTCCACCGAGTACTGAGGAGATTCAACACAGCACTAACCTTCTTCCACCGAGTACTGGGGAGATTCAACACAGCACTAAGCATCTTCCACCGAGTACTGGGGAGATTCAACCAGCACTAAGCTTCTTCCACCGAGTACCGAGCATGCCACGCCCACCGTATTTTGTGCTTCACAAATGTCCAAAATTGAGCAGCCAGAACTTACCGTGCGACTGCTATGTTGTACCATTTAGTTCACGATTGCACTGCCTTGAGAAGCCATTGACCATGTGGTATGAAATTACTACTCAATACTGAACATTTTCCACACTGTACAGAGCAACTTCTACTCAATACTGAACATTTTCCCACACTGTACAAAGCAACTTGTACTCAGCGTTGAACATTTTCCACACTGTACAGAGCAACTTGTACTCAGTACTGAACATTTTCTACACTGTACAAAGCAACTTGTACTCAGTACAGAACATTTCCACACTGTGCAAAGCAATTTATACTCAGTACTGAACATTTTCCCACACTGTACGAAGCAACTTGTACTCAGCATTGAACATTTTCCACACTGTACAGAGCAACTTGTACTCAGTACTGAACATTTTCCACACTGTACAAAGCAACTTGTACTCAGTACTGAACATTTTCCACACTATACAAAGCAGCTTGTACTCAATACTGAACATTTTCCACACTTTACAAAGCATCTTGTCCTCTGTACTGAACATTTTCCACATTGTACAAAGCAACTTGTACTCAGCACTGAACATTTTCTACACTGTACAAAGCAACTTGTACTCAGTACTGAACATTTTCCACACTGTACAAAACAGCTTCTACTCAATACTGAACATTTTCCACAATGCACAAAGCAACTTGTACTCAGTACTGAATATTTTGCACACTGTACACAGCAACTTGTACTGCATACTGAACATTTTGCACACTGTACAAAGCAACTTGTACTCAGTACTGAATATTTTGCACACCGTACAAAGCAACTTGTACTGCATACTGAACATTTTGCACACTGTACAAAGCAACTTGTACTCAGCATTGAATATTTTGCACACCGTACAAAGCAACTTGTACTCAGTACTGAACATTTTCCTCACAGTACAAAGCATCTTGTCCTCTGTACTGAACATTTTCCACATTGTACAAAGCAACTTGTACTCAGCACTGAACATTTTCCTCACAGTACCAAGCAACTTGTACTCAGTACTGAACATTTTGCACACTGTACACAGCAACTTGTACTCAGTACTGAACATTTTCCAGACTGTACAGAGCAACTTGTACTGCATACTGAACATTTTCCATACTGTACAAAGCAACTTGTACACAGTGCTGAGCATCTTCCACACAGTTATGAACTACTTCACACAGTGTTGAGCAGCTTACACACAGTAATGAGCAACTGCCACACAACAATGAATAATTTCCACGCAGTACTGAACAGATTCCACACAGTGCTGAGCTGCTTCCACACAACACTGAGCAGCTGCTCGTCAATACTGAGATGTACCATTCAATACTGAGCTGCTTCCACACAACACTGCGCAGCTGCTCCTCAATACATCTGTGTACTCATCTGCACACAGAACTGAGTAGCTGCATCACAGTACTGATCTGCTGTCAGACAGTACTTAGTCAATTCCACACAGTACTGAGCTGCTGTCAAACAGTGCTTAGTCACTTCCACACAGTACTGATCTGTTGTCAGACAGTACTTAGTCAATTCCACATAGTACTGAGCTGCTGTCAGACAGTAATTAGTCAATTCCACACAGTACTGAGCTGCTGTCATACAGTGCTTAGTCACTTCCACACAGTACTGATCTGCTGTCAGACAGTACTTAGTCACTTCCACACAGTACTGAGCTGCTTTCAGACAGTACTTAGTCAATTCCACACAGTACTGAGCTGCTGTCATACAGTGCTTAGTCACTTCCACACAGTACTGATCTGCTGTCAGACAGTACTTAGTCACTTCCACACAGTACTGAGCTGCTTTCAGACAGTACTTAGTCAATTCCACACAGTACTGAGCTGCTGTCAAACAGTGCTTAGTCACTTCCACACAGTACTGATCTGCTGTCAGACAGTACTTAGTCACTTCCACACAGTACTGATCTGCTGTCAGGCAGTACTTAGTCAATTCCACACAGTACTGAGCTTCTGTCAAACAGTGCTTAGTCACTTCCACACAGTACTGATCTGCTGTCAGACAGTAATTAGTCAGTTCCACACAGTACTGAGCTGCTGTCAAACAGTGCTTAGTCACTTCCACACAGTACTGATCTGCTGTCAGGCAGTAATTAGTCAATTCCACATAGTACTGAGCAGCTCTCAAACAGTACTAAGCTGCTGTCACATAGTACTGAGCAGCTCTCATACAGTACTAAGCTGCTGTCACATAGTACTGAGCAGCTCTCATACAGTACTAAGCTGCTGTCACACAGTACTGAGCAGCTGTCATACAGTACTGAGCTACTGTCACACAGTACTGAGCAGCTCCTATACAGTACTGAGTTGCTGTCACACAGTACTGAGCAGCTCCTATACAGTACCAAGCTGATGTCAAACAGTACCAAGCTGCTGTCACACAGTACTGAGCAGCTCCTAAGTATGTAACAAAGCTCTAACAAATGTGATCCCAGGCAGTATTGTATTGCTTAAGACAACAAAATGACTTGAATCAAGAATACTAATTCGAATCAACATGAGACAAGAATCCATCAAGCGCCTCTGCACATGTTATTTCTGTAGAAGTTCTGTGTACATCCTCTCATCCACACATATTAATAGACATTTAAATCAAATAACACTAAAAGTTATCTGTTTCGACGCATTGGTTCACAGCGAGCCTGTATGTTTGTAGTTGGCTCCCTCTTGGCAATCGTCTTTGGGCGGTAATTTTATACGTGATTATATCATTCGACGCTATTTATTTATTGGCAGCAAATTATCAGATTAATGTATTTTTATAGAGCTGTTCAGCAGTCATAAGGAACAAGTCAAAATACAGATCTGTCATGATTATGCATAACGAATAGTGAGTATTTTCGTGACAAATTACGAGTAAGAACATGCGGTGAAGATTAAAACGTGGAACTGGTTTGAAAATCGATACAAACACTTGCCTAAATTGAATCCCTGACAAGTTATGAAAGAATATTCTATTGTATGCTCCAGTTACAATGTGGCTGATGTAAAAAAAAACAACATCGAATAGGTTATTTTGGAGTAGAAAGATTTTCACATGTTCGCCGCCATAAGACGGAGCCGACAATGATATGGTGATTTTGATCGTCCGTTCGTATCCGCGCCCAGTACATATATCTAATTGATTTTCATCTGAAGTTTTGTCTTTTGTGTATGCATATTGTCACTCATACTTAACCATTTTCACGCTTTTCATATCCACCCGGTCGTCATTTTTCCTGTACATTGTATATTCTGTATAAAGAGATATGACTGAATGTATAGTCTAAAACTCCATTTGTTTCCCATATTCAGTTTCCATTTTTTATGGATACATTGATGCAGAGGTTACGATGTGTCACGACTTACATTTTTTCATTTAAGCAACCGTGGTAACCAGATTTTGATTTCCATGGTATCTACTATATGATAGGTATGAACTTTGTGTCCAGGCTAAACACAAATTTGTTTCGCATATACAATTTTAAATCTTTGATAATAAATTGATACATAGGATGTGTTGCGACTTTTGTCTTACGGTTGTCACGGCAACCAGATCATAAATATATGTTACCACGAGAGAGGGCTATATCTCCTATTGTTTCTCATGTGCAGTTTCCAGTTTTGGTATATATAAACACAGGGATGACGAGATGATTTTTCGTGCATTACATTTATTCATTTTCGCGGGTGCCGTTATAACAGTACTGCTACTCACATTTGTTAATTTTCACTCGGCATATAGTATACACTATATAAATAGATGTGACGTCGCGTCCGGGCTACAACTACACCACTGTTCGCCATGAGCAGTTTTCATTTTTGGTGGATACATAGATACAGAGCTGACGTGTCGCGCATTACATTTGTTCCTTTTCGAGGTTACCAAAATTGTAAAAAAATTCCCATTTACGTGAGATATAAAGTATGGATATGCGTGGACTTCGTTTAAGTACTAGAACAACAACTGCTTGTACAGTTTTATTTTGTACAGTTCTTGGATACAAAGGTTCAGAGGGAGATACATAGATATACATGTAGAGATGATGTGTCGCGCCTCACATTTGCGCTGTTACTACCATAGCCAGTTTCTCTATGTCTACAATGTAGATACTTGTACGTTTGAGCTGGAGTCTGAGTTACAACTCCAACTGTTTTGTTTGTGCTGTTTTGGTTTTTAGTAGATGCATATTCTAGATATAAAGATGATAATATGTCGGACCTCTCCGTGGGTGCTATGGTAAATAAACTGACATTTTCTTCCCTGCATCTACTATGTAAATATGAATATATTTGCTAGACCGTATATCGTCCTCATTTTAATTCTTCTAGCAATACACTCTTCAATGCATAGTAAAAACCCTTTTGTTTGAAACCATTCTGTTTGGTAAGCATTCGAGGCTATCTTGCATTCATTTATTAACTTTCTTACTCATTCTTCCTATATTCGGTTCCAACCTGCGGATTACCGTAGGTTTCCCCCAGATTTCTGCCCGGTTTCCTCCCATCATAATGCCGGTCGCTTTAGTATAAGTGAAATATTCTTGAGAAAGGCGTAAAACATCAATCAAATCAAATCATGTCCTGTCCCAGGCAACCATATGCAAATTATGCTATCCATGAAAACAAAAACAAAATGTGTTCTCAATTAAAATAATGGTTCCAAAGAGGCAAATAATAAAAAAGGTAAGATAACAAAAATTGTGTATGCACTATGCATTCTAAATTTGAGTTCATGTTTTTGGAGTGCAGGATTGGCCATCCAGCAGTTAAAAGCCAATGTGCAGTATGAGCAGATTCTTCCCCACCTAACAACCAGGAAGTATGATGGATTAGAGTTCAACATCAGTTGTGCAGCGCTGTCTTAGGGACCAACTGTGCAATATACGATGTTCAGTGTAGTTTTATAATGATCGCAAATGGATGAATATCTTGTTTGAATAAGGACTTTCCAAAATTACGTCATAAACATGTTTGCGAAATTAAATTCCTTTTCTGAAGATTTGCGGTATTCGTTTTGAGAGACAGTGACGTCTTCTTCATACTTTGGTTGTTGGCATGACAACAGTAAAATACTCTCCAGCCCAACAAGAAAATGAACAATCAGGAAATACACCTTGGCAACATGGGCTTTGGTTGGTGTGGGAAAGATACGAGCTTCAATCGCCAGTCGCTGCAGGTGAACGACAACGCATAGATAGAGATGGGAGGAAACATGCTCAAGGATCCTTTATCATATATTGATAAACATTTCAATCAATTTCAATCGATCCTTATTCTCATGGTGGCTATGTTGCGTTCCAACTCTTATCCACAGATCAATAAATGCAGGTTTGTAGGGTTATTTAATGACCGATTATCCTTGTCTCAATACTCCGAGATACTCGTCAATATACTGACTGACAAAAAGAGTGATTTACAAGATCCAGGCATAAAAGGGCATAGTGGTTGTAACTGTATGCTCCCCAGTAGTCTTGGCTGGTCTGCGTAGTGAAGATACATTTACGATGGTGCAGCACAGAGAAAAACAGTACTGATCTAGGATTATCAAACATACTGAACGCCTTTATTTTCAAGTTGAAAAATTTTACACCAGAAGATTTCCATCTTGGTAACTAATCATGCCTTATATACGGAGACGTGAAATGATGGACTACGTACCTTGAAACATTTTTATGATGGAAATGGAGGCCTAGGTACTTTCAAACATTTGGATGATGGGGGTAGTTGTATATGTGCACCTTCAAACATTTCAATAATGGGAACTGGGGGATTTAAATTAGAGGAATGTAGGTTATATACCAACAAGCCTTGTATGTACCTTGAAATATTTGGATGATGGGTTAGAGGTCAGTGTACCTTCAAACATTTGGATAATGGGGTTGGAGATCAGTGTACTATCAAGCATTTGGATGATGGGGTTATCAGTGAGGTCAGTGTACCTTCAATCATTTGGATAATGGGGTTGGAGATCAGAGTACCTTAAAACATTTGGATAATGGGGTTGGAGGTCAGTGTATTATCAATCATTTGGATGATGGAGTTGGAGGTCAGTGTACCATCAAACATTTGGATGATGCGGTTGGAGGTCAGTGTACCTTCAAACATTTGGATGATGGGGTTGGAGATCTGTATAACTCCAAACATTTGGATGATGGAGTTGGAGGTCAGTGTACCATCAAACATTTGGATGATGGTGTTGGAGGTCAGTGTACCATCAAACATTTGCATGATATGGTTGGAGGTCAGTGTACCATCAAACATTTGGATGATGGGGTTGGAGATCATTGTACCATCAAACATTTGGATGATGCGGTTGGAGGTCAGTATGCCTTCAAACATTTGGATGATGGAGTTGGAGATCAGTGTACCATCAAACATTTGGATGATGGGGTTGGAGGTCAGAGCACCTTCAAACATTTGGATGATGGGGTTGGAGGTCAGTGCGCTTTCAAACATTTGGATGATGGGGTTGGAGATCATTGTACCATCAAACATTTGGATGATGGGGTTGGAGATCAGTGTACCATCAAACATTTGGATGATGGGGTTGGAGATCTGTGTAACTTCAAACATTTCGATAAGGGCTACATGTATGTACCCTTAAAATTTGGGACGGGGGAATGTTAGGCTTTGCATTTACAATGTAAGCATTTAGGCACGGGAATGGGTGGGCTATATGTAACTTTAAACAGGTGGATAAAACGGAACGGTGGTCATTGTGCCTTTAAAATGTGGATAAGGAGAATGGTTCGCATGTAGCTTCAAACGTCTGGATAAAGAGAACCCGATAGCTATGTACCTTCAAACATATACACAAGAAGGATGGACAGTTGCGTACATTCAATCGTTTGGTGATGAATTTGTGGGCGCAAGAAATGCCGTGTCAGAGTTCTCTAGGCAATGTCTGGCAAAAGGCATCTTGGTTGCAACTTTAACATTGTTACGGGAGAACAGGCCTTGGATGAATTAAGATGGTATCTCCTTGCAGCGATTTATTGGCAGTAAGACACACACCCTCTCTATCAGTCCCTCTTTTCGGCTCTGGTTGCCTGACAATTGTCTGGAACATTTCCCATTCATGTCTGTCGATGTGAAGTCACCAGCATGTTATGCGATCCTCACGATGGAAAATCAGTCAACATCATTGTAGCCAGCCCGACCTTGACTAATAATAGAGCTAGGTTCTCTCCAGAATGTTGGCGTCTACCACTCGAATTGTGTAATAGACTGCAAAATTAGCTTCCGGAAAATGGGATCGGCTGGGATATACCTAATGGCGTATGATTATACATAGCGGTCAACGTCCACGCATGGACCCGTCTATACATTTAAAAGTAATACAAATTATGGATGAAGACGTATTACTGCTTGGTGATGAAAATGTCATTATGATTGAGGAGTTTTGCCAGTCCAGCTATGAATTCAAAGTAATCGCAAACATTTTACTTTTGACAGATTCTATGAACGTTCATTTGTACCAAATATATTTTCTTTCAAGATAATATTGCGAGGAATGGTAGGTTGGAGGGTAGGAGATGGGGTTATTATTTCTGTCTTATTGAAATAAATGACACTTTCTGAATTATGGTTTAAATAAGTACTAGGATTACATTCATGGAATTATTTGATACCGTTCACACAATAATTCTGATATGGTTCTGATATGATTTTTTTTCCATCGTGTAGACTGTTTCTTTCCCTTCGTTTGAATTACTTTTGTCGATGTCTGTCAGTGGGTCTCTCACTTTCAGAATAGAACAATATGTATTATCAAATCGTCTAATCAAGCTGGTATGATATAGGTTCCGACTTGATTGGTCTAAAAATCAATGTGTAAAAACCCGATGAAAGGTCTCTCCGAACACAGGTTGACATCCAGAGGCTGTTATCAATGGTCAGTCACTTCATTAGCAGACATTTAATGTCTACTTGAGTAAAATTGTGTAAAGTAGATTGAATTGGATATGATTAGGATCGAATGAGGGATACAGAACACTCAACCGTAAACAGCCCTTGAATTAAGCGACACAGACCCCTCTAATGACACTATTTTTAAAATGAATTCACTTTGTTACAGAGACAGATTCAGCAAAGTAAGGGAGATAATTCTCGCAACACTATTCAAAAAGAGCTCCTTGGGTTAATTCCCTTGTAAATGTAGTCTCGCTGATCCGTAATGCCATATTCGTATATCATCACTGATTCACGGTAACTTAGTGAATGATGTTTTTCATATTTGTTCTCTCATTTCTGAAACATTATATTCAAGATTAAGGTTAGCATCTCAAACTTACAGGACGACTGGCAGTTTATTTACCCTGAAAGAAAGGGCAAACAAAATATTATGTCGAAAAACAATTAGGCTACTTTGTAGAGAAAAACGTTATATCTAAAACTATCTATACAAAATACATTTTAAAATCTTCAAAGTGTTGACTATTCATAGCGTGTTTTAATTTCGCTGACTATGCAAATGCCCTATTACACATTCACCACAAAAACTCACGATTTGAAATTTTTAATCTCGTATCCATATTGCAAATGCACCGTCAGTCTGTCAGTATCCCTGGCAACCCTTAAACAATTTGTCGTTTACATGAAATGAAATGTAAATATGAACGTAAAATATGGTTATGCTTTTACACGCATGTAATTTGGGGCAAACCATCTTACTAGGGCAATTAAAAGTTGCTACTAGTTAAGCATTTAGATGAACTCTTAGAACAAAACCCTGACTGAGGAAACTGACAAGAGGCCTGATTTCATCGGTTATACGTGTGGTCATTTGCTAACTATCACACTGTTGTTACTGCTGTACCTTTACCGTCTATGCTGTAGGCTTCTTATATTATATCCCTACATAAACTGGACTGAATGTCCCTGAGGCCTGGTCCATTTACATTTTTTTAGTATGGCAGTACACTAAATGTGATGAGAACACAGACAAGCGCACATTAAGTGTGCAGGGGTGAATGCGTGATGTGTTCAGTGTTACTCTCCAGAGAATCACCTTTATAAACACCTTTAGTTAATTGGTTACTGTTTACCATAATGAACAATAACGTTTTGCTTGCACACAACTTAACACTGTCGACCGCCTTTTGTCACCAAAATTCTGAGCGCAATGAAACGGGGTCATCACGTCTCTTGTGAAGACGTAGGAGTTTGTTAGTATGACATTGGCGAGAAATGGTTATCGCTTTTGAGTGAAGTGCTCAGATTCGGTGATCAAACGGTCGCTGGCGTCTATTGTAAGAGAGGTCGCGAAGCTAAATGCGACATACGGTTATATATAGATATTTCATATATTAAAAGCTGGGCTCTTTCTTTGTACGGTATAACACAGCCTACAACATAGCGGTACTCATCACCGATCTGTAAATTACACCATCTACACATTCGTTTTGACCTGGGGAAATTTTGTCATCAGCTAGAGTAAACTGGCCCTTAAACCCCACATAATAAAGCTGTGGATGAAGCTACCAAAGTTAGCGCGTATGTATGTATGTATATGTATGCATGGAGTTTAATGTCGTACTTAAAAAATATTCAGTCATATGACGACGAGGAGTCATTAGATGTGTGTAATTTAATGTGTCTTCTTGTGGCGGGTCAAGTCCATGCCGCCAAAGTGCTGCCGCCACTGAAGTATCATGCCGAAGACACCAAACATGACACCCACCCAGTCGCATTATACTGACACCGGGCCAACCAGTACTGTTTCCTTGCTCTAACCTGTCAGTACTGAAAGTTAGTAAGTGGATTCTGAGTGGTTGGTATGTTGGGTGGTTAGTATGTTGGGTGGTTAGTGTTGAGTGGTTAGTATGTTGGGTGGTTAGTGTTGAGTGGTTAGTATGTTGGGTGGTTAGTATGTTGGGTGGTTAGTATGTGGACCAGAAGTCATAAATTCCAAAGATAAACCAGTGAATATCTATCATGATTGACAAGCAGCAAATAACAGTAACAGTGTGTATATCGTTTTCAATATTAATTAGATCACATCCAAGCATTGTTTCCTTACCCAGCTGGACGCATTTCCGTGCCGTGATATTTATAGTGTTGACTAACTGACCCCACACAGAAACGACTCCTCTAGCCATTGTTTACTGCTGCCGGACGACAGTAAGATATACTGGACCTTTCACACATAATGCCGACCCCCGTCGTATAAGTGAAATATTCTTGAGTGCAAAATAAATATACATACTGTATATACTGTAATTATGCTAAATTTGACGCTCTTCTGGCGTACATATAAATATAATCAACGGTTTATGAATGTACAGTTTTGTTTATTTATATTGTTAATATGTCATTGGTTTTAAGGCAATGGGAATGAATACTTCATATGTGCAGAATTGTGTAAATTTGGAAATGTTAGCTAGACATCATAAAGCCTCGCTGGGTATCTCTGACATATAAAGCCGCCGTCGATCCACGAAAAGCAGCTCTCCACACTGCCTTGGGAGCCGGACGTGGTCGTGAAGTTAATATGTTTGTCTTGTTTTCTAAAACTTGAGATTTCCCTAGCTCACTCTATTCCCCGGTGTTTGGTAGCGGTTATAAAAACCACCAACGCATCGCCGCAGATCACTTGCCTTTCCATCACCACAGATCACTCCCCTTCCCATCGCCGCAGATCACTTGCTTTTCCAGAATAAGCGATATTCCTTGAGCTAACTCAGTGGGTCAAATATTGTGTTACACGAAAAGAAAGTAAGTTTGTCTTTTGATTTATTTTTTTATTTGATTGGTGTTTTACGCCGTACTCAAGAATATTTCACTTATACGACGGCGGCCAGCATTATGGTGGGAGGAAACCGGGTAGAGCCCGGTGGAAACCCAGTACCATCCGCAGGTTGCTTCCAGACCCTCCCACATACGGCCGGAGAGGAAGCCAGCATGAGCTGGACTTGAGCTCACAGCGACCGCATTGGTGAGAGGCTCCTGGGTCATTACGCTGCGCTAGCGCGCTAACCAACTGAGCCACGGAGGCCCTAGTGTGTCTTTTGCCATAGACTGTTAATTTACTCTGCACACTCCTGCTTTTACTGTATAAATCACCAATCATTCTGATCAACTCCACTTTCTCATTGCTAGTTAACAATGGCCTCCAGCGAAACAGCCAAGGCAGATTAGCCAAATGTGCAAACAATAAGCCTGCTCCGTTATAAAAGTTGAACACGGAAACTTATTAAATTTTGACCGGGGAATTGGGCACCGGCAGATTTTCCTCTCGCACAAGGTGATGCTGGTGTGAATTAGGACTTCCACCTCACAAGTCTTTTGTTGTGTGACTCAAAACATGTTGCGTTCTGCGGTTTCATCTGGAACGTACTTGCTCTACCCATTTTGACGTTGCACTGTTGGCGCTGGTGTGGAAAAGGGTCACTGAAATGACGTAATATGTCCCACTTCAGACTTACGCCGGTAACACATCTCTACATTCCGTGTTCTTATTGCTCATGAACCCTTGCGAAAAATAACATGCTAATTGTCCATGACGCAATCTTAAGTTCGTTGAAAACCACTTATCTTCCACAAAGCAGCATAGAAGCGTAAATGAGGCGTCGGAATGTTAGTAAATAACTTTCGAAAGACTGGTGGCTCACCCGCTTTCCTACTTCGCTAAAAGTGACCACAATCATGTCGGTGAAGGAGGTTTTAACGTTAAACAGCAAATCAAGTAACTAAATATATCAGTATTATTGCTGTGGACGAGAAAGCATTCTTTTATATACAATGCACTTTTTAACTAGGGTGTAAAACCATAACCCTTGGCTAGTCACCATTTGGTACTGTTAGTCTTTTTATTGGAGAATAACGGCAGTTCAGTACAATTGGAAGGTAATGACGATTAAGATGGCACGTTTTCACTGTTGAATACGTATTCCTTCTCTCCAGCGTTTGAAGAATACAGAGTTTATAAAGGCAAGTTAATTTCCCTGTAGGGAAACTCACTATCATCTATCATGCAGGAAGCGGATGTCATTGTCCAACAGTTGGTAATGCTTATGTGAATAAAGAGGCCAGCTGGCATCCCAGTGGAAACGCTTTTAGGCAGTCTGGAGAGTGTAGAGAATTTATGAATTACTAATGGAGTGAAACGCTCAAGGACAGTCCGCTGAGGTATGTAGCTGCATATAGGAATGATCTGTATGTACAAAATCTATGAAATCAGAAGATTTGAACGGAATTACGTAATATCTGCATAAACGTCTCCCGACCGTGCAATTTCTCTTATCCACTACTTAAGTATTTACACCAAATTGGTTTGAGTTATAATAACACTAATGTTCAGTTAAAAACCGAGAGCCGTAACAAACCCTAACACATTCACTGCAATGTTTATTTCCATCCCTATGCCACAGTTCATATGTCTGTAGTAAGATAAGTTTGACAATCAATGCACCAGCATGCTTAAAGTGTTAAGTCACCATTTAGATCATTAGCTGATGGTTGCATACGTTAAAGTAAGTAAGGTTGTGTTTAATGCAAATGAACTCATCATTTTATTCTGTTTGCTGTATGGCTCCTAGAATCAACAGAGTGTAAGAGTAGAGTCTACACAAAGTTTGTTCAGTGATACATCATTGAAAGAACTCTGCATAAATGGATTAAGACAAACGCAGTACCACCGAACTGTGTATTACTGGTACACAAGATATGACTGGCGATCAGTACAACCACAGTACCACGAATTTGCGCACTACTGCTATACTCAGCTGAGTGGATATGGGGGCGGTCAGTACAATCATAGTACAACGGATCTGTGTACTGCTGGTGCATAGACTTGGTACATACCACAGACGCACGGAGTTCCCTTAATGTCGATAACGGTCAATACAGCTTTAGTGCCATAGTGAAAATTCAAATGTCACATAAACATACCGTTTCCATCAACCTTTAATCTCATTACAACTGTTCTCCTTATAATGGATTGGTCATCTAATGCGATATTGACTGTCAACGTAACACTAATGCCCCGTGTAAACATGTTCGATTGAACACAGTTTGGAATCAATGGAACATGGACTTGAGTGACAGAAAAACTTCACGACTTAAGGTCATTGGAAAACAGATTTCCTGCCATCGATGACATAAGATATCGGCCCATATAACTCTAGTCTTTGTGATGATCAATACGACAGCTGGTTGAAAAATCTTTTCTTTTATCTATAGCCTGTGTAGCTTTTAATATCGATTCACATATCAATATTTAAATTTAGCACGCGCGGTTAAAAATAGAATCAAAGTGTATTTTTTATACCATTCATGGAAACGTCGTCTTAAGAAATTTAACTTCATATGACGAGGCCCCGTTTATGGGTGGATAAAGCGCACTACTCTGAGAAAACACCAAACAAGCTACCTTTCAAACCTACGAATGTATACCCGCAGTCGAGCCAGTAACAGACGGATTCCAGAGTACGACCTCATTGGCATGGGCCTCTCCGGTTCTACGAGAACCATGTTTTGGTCACCAAAAACTTCCCAGAAGACACCAAGTGTATATTCTAGTTTTTGCCATAAGAAACATTTACACTATTGAGGACAGAGGTATGAGGTTATTGTTGGTTCTAACATTGCGACATGTAGTCTAAATTGCTTTATTAGAAGCACTGTTTGATAATTATCATCTTGTCGGTGACGTCACGACAGACTTCTTCAGTTATTTGGTGAGATAGTTCGATTTCTTTCATCCACAAGACTGATCTTGTATGGTCTTGTCCCGAGGTGGAATCCAAACGCCGCGTCCTTTAGCCACTGACCACTTTTCAATACTTAGTGATATACCATAATCCGTTGTGCATCGTGCTCATCGTGGTGTCTAGTTTTATACGTCTATCTTAGACATGATCTCAGCAGAAAGTTGAGGAAAGCTGAATAACAGCGGGACTCATCTGGCCAGTCCCATTGACCTCGTCGTGTGTTACCCGAGTATCGTCTAGGTACCAACATAATGACTGACAAGGAGAAGCATCTAGTCACTGACTTCGCCGTGTGATACCCGTCTTGTTCCCCACATGTTGTGAGAGGGAGTCAAATATCCAGTCCCTTTGACCTCGTCATGTGTTACCCGAGTATCGTCTAGGTACCAACATAATGACTGACAAGGAGAAGCATCTAGTCACTGACTTCGCCGTGTGATACCCGTCTTGCTCCCCACATGTTGTGAGAGGGAGTCAAATATCCAGTCCCTTTGACCTCGTCATGTGTTAGCCGAGGCACGTGTCGTCTATGTCCCCTTATATGGAACTGTTTTCATCATACCGGGAACCAGTAGACATCCATAGGTAAATAACCCGGTCGGAAACAGGTGGCCCATCAATCGTATATTCCCGGCTATGTACGTATTCTCTCAGGTAACCGGATATGTCCCATGGTCACCATGACGTCAGCGATGATTCCCAGTCAGTCTTGATGGAGAGGTGTTTGCAGCAAGTATATCTCTTGTGAAGGTTAACTCTGCACAAAAAAATCAAGATCAGCTCTATGACAAAGTACCTTGGATTAAGCACTGGTCTATAATAGACTAACCTGCATGTAGGAGAGAATAATAGCTATGGTAAGAAGAAAAGATAAATGACCAGTCTCAACCCAGACCCAGTGTAATACCGTGGATAAGAAGAGGTTGTCTGGTATAAACCTTATTTAAATTTAGGTGTTTATCTTCCAAATGCGTGGACTTCTCGCCAGGGTCAACTGACATGCATTTGTTCTTCATCTGTCTGAAAAAACTCTCCACCCCTTCACATGTAAACTTTATACAGAAAAACGAAAGTATACAACCCCTTCTCCGTCCCATACAAGTAACAAAATCTAAGTTAAATCATAGAAATGTGAACCAGTCTCACTGACCCGTAGTTGCATCGATGAGGATATATCGATTTTATATTCCACATAATGCCCTTCTTTAATTATTGGTGAACAAAGTTCAAATCAGAGGAATCAAAGAACAGTACTTCATTCATAAATTTAAATCTGAACTTAACAGAGAAAACATCGGGAGATGATCTCTCCGAATGGATTATCCCTGGGCAAGTTCGAACTTTATTATATTATATGAAATTTGCTAACTACATGCTCACTAGCCTGGCGAAAATTGCCCCCTTTAATCAACACATTATCCACCAACATTCTCCATCCTCTATTAATATTTTAAATTCCTTTATTTAACGTTGTGTTCATGTAACAGGCCGTTGACATTCTACCATTCTTCTAACACTTGGATATGAATTTTACATTTTTCGTGCAAATAGTTGAGTGGCTGCTTTGAACGTAACCAAAACACGTGTGTCCGAGGCGGGCAATGTTGCTCATATAACTGTGGTGATCTTTCCAATGTCTTTTGGCATCAGCAATGTATACAGGGGTTACATTTATTACTAGACTTTTCTGTTTACGAAGCAGTGAAATTCACAACTTGTATTTTGTTACACAGCTTACACCTTCATCATCACTGGGGTTCACATTTTATGCAGAACATATCGATCCTACCACATCTGCAGCTTCCACATCAGTGATTCAATTGCCACCTTAAGGGAGAATAATTCAAACAGATTTGAAACTTCTTGAGTTCACGCTTTTAGTTGCACGTTTTCACAAATCGTGTGTTAACGTTTTTCAATATAAATCTATGTGCTCAAATCCAGATTTGATGTAATTTTCTTCAACATGCACGAAAGCAATCAACGGTTTGCGACGGTTTTTCCCGGTGAATCCGAGGACATCTTCGACTGAGGATTCACCCTCAAAGAATTTTTCACTTACGACTGACATCCTTTCTGTAAATTTGTTTGTACACGTAATCTTAAGTTCTACTCCATCAAATTTACATGTCATTGAAACATGAAAGAGAGATATATCGGTTTCAACGTGGACAACGTTGCCTATGGTGATTACTGTAGGCACTCGTGAATGACGTGGCAAGTAGACATCTGCCGCCATTAGGTTCATTTTAAACACTACAAAGAAGGTAAATATGTACATAAAACCCCAAAACCTCCCAAAAAACAACCCCCCCCCCCCCAAAAAAAAAACAACGTTGTGAAGCTAAGACAATAGTTTAGAAATGTGTTACCTACGACTGGTATCCTTCAGACACAAATCCCAGACATCAGAAAAAGGCAATTTATTTACAGATTTTGCTGAAGTCAGGCGAGTCCACGAGATGGCTAGTTACCATGGTACGAATCCCCATAAAAATTTCAGGAATAAGTTATGTGACGGTAAGCTCTTACAACAATGTATATGGTCTGAAGAGCTCGTCATTTTCGAACCGTATCTAATACCGCTTAACCTGGGGATAGGGGCCGTAAAGGCAGCCATGCTCATTACATCTGCATGGTGCCTTTATGAACAGTTGCGACTGAGATACCTTGTTTAATTGTTACTTGACCTGGAACCCATTCATGGACTACGAATTTGAACTTTGATATGGAATTCATGCCTGGAATATCCACTGTCTGCCCGGCAAAATTGAAAACTGATTTCCGCTTCTCTCTTGTGTGTTACCGGGTTTATTTCCCATTTGTATAATTTCTTACATACCTTTGTCTTCCGGAGCTAGTGTTAAAGGTTGTTTTGGAAATGGATCTTGCGATTATCGACTTGGACTCGGAATACGCATGGTATACAAATGTCGGACATGACCCTTATATTAACTGCATTTTATAACAATAAAATATATATAAATACAACTTTGATTTCCTTTTCGTTAACTTCAGTATCTGAAACAATCAGCCCTGATGCCATGTTTATCTGAGCTTGTTTCATACACCACACGGTTACGCTGCAATGTTTCAAAATGCACACCTTTGTCATGAAAACATATGCTAAATATTAACATGCTTCAAAAAGATTACAGTGCCACTAGCGCACACATATTTAGTGGCGGTTTTGGTGTCGGGCGTTGTGGCTGGACCTAATACCTGCTGCAAGACAGGCCTAGGATTTCTTTGTGCTCTGTCTTTCCAAAATATTGAACAAAGAACGTCTGGGACGAAGTATACGTTACAATAATGTCTTCTGGTTACAGATATAGATTGTAGAAAAAGTTGAAAGCCTTTATTTGATCCACATAAGAACTGTTAACAGGTCGATGGATAAAGTTTTGGTCAGCGCGGTGTTTCTCAAACAACCTGAAGTAACACACAGGAAAGAGTTACATTTCCAAAAATATATTTTTCTGAAAGCCAGCCCACCATTGTAAAGGAATGTCATACATTTTGCGGCGTTTTTATCATATAAGGCTAGTTATGCCTTGGCAATCTATAGGTGTCACTTATATGTGCTCCATTTTCTATGCTCTTGATAACTAACCATAGAATTTGGTACACAATTTGTACCGCTCGGAATACCTGTAGGGTATACTCTTTATAACTAACCACAGAATTTGGTACACAATTTGTACCAATTGGAATACCTGTAGGCCATACTCTCGATAACTAACCATAGAATTTGGTACACAATTTGTACCGCTCGGAATACCTGTATGCTATACTCTTGATAACTAACCACAGAATTTGGTACACAATTTGTATCCACGCAATATCTGTAGGGTATACTCTTTAAAACTAACCACAGAATTTGGTACACAATTTGTACCAATTGGAATACCTGTAGGCCATACTCTCGATAACTAACCATAGAATTTGGTACACAATTTGTACCTATCACAATACCTGTGGGCTACGCTCTTAATAACCAACCATAGAATTTGGTGCATAATTTGAACCAATCGGAATACCTGTAGGCTGTACTCTTGATAACTAACCATAGAATTTGATACACAATTTGTGCCAATCGGAATACCTGTAGGCTATACTCTTAATAACTAACCATAGAATTTGGTACACAATTTGTACCAATCGGAATATGTATAGCGGAAGTGAAGAAGAATTTGTTAACCTTTACGGTTACTGTAGCTAATGTTAACTTTTGCGCTCCAAAATGATACAAATCATACACGTAAGTATTAACAAAATTACTTTTATTTGTATTAGTATACATAAGTACACGTTTTGGAAGTAAAAATTCAAGAGGATGTCTGGTATCGACCTACAGCTCAAACTGTGTAATGGTGACATGACATTGCCAGGCTACTTCTACATTTGGACAGAAATGTCTGTCACTTCAACTGTACAGCTGTGATATGATGCATTCTCACGCAGACAAGGAAAAACCATATATTTACAGAAGTCGGGGCAAATTTAGGCATAGTAAAAGTTACACGGCCAACGCCAATTTGCGCAATGAAATCCAGCGCTTGCATCTTAATAGTTTAACGATACAAACAACAGTTTGCACAATTGAAACAAACACTTGCATTTATAGGCTAATAATACAAACGCCAGTTTACGTAATAACACGAACCGCTGCATACTTATATGTTAACATGCTCAAATCAATAATGCAGTTTAAATCAACTTTTGTTTTGCAATGGGTTAAATGTAACCGACAATTTGCACAATTAAAAGCATTCTTATAGTCCAACAATGTGAAAGCCAAATGACGCCAGAGAACGTTATCTGCCAAGCTCTCATCCAATGTGTCACTACTATCAACAAGTCACTTGCCTACATGGGTATCCATAACACGTCTTTTTCCCGCGATGTAGTTCAATAATAAACAACAATGTACTGAAAAAACTTGGCCAGTAGCATGCAGCTACACGAAATCTTATACTTCGAATGAAAAAGAAAAACAGCAGGAAGCATCAGCAATAAATGAATCGATGCAGAAACTAACACTGTTTTCCAAAATAAGTAATAAAATTTGACGAAACTTTAGGTTTCATGAAGATAAATATTTAAATGAAAGACGAAGGTTGGACGTGTCTTCTATAAATGGATGTGTTGCGTGCTAAACATTCAAAACAACTGACAAGGTGAAAAGACGAAAATATCGATCAAACCGTTCCTTAGTCCATTATGCTGATATAGTGTCAAATGATTCCAACAGACACATCCAGTACAGTAACTGGCGCGAAAACCGAATTATATAATGGTCCATATTGAACACGTCCATATTCAGTGTAACATACACAGAAAAGACAAAGTGAGGAAAAATACGACACAACAGTATGTGCTGAAGCTATGCAAGAAAATGAGAACGTCACAAGAGATAGCATCTTATTACGTCATAAGTACTGAACATTTCACAACATCTGTAACATGATCATGCCAAGTGGACATTGGAGAACGCTGTGGTCACGTGGTCAATGTGACTGGGCCGGAAATGGTGTGTCATTGAACCATGCGCGTGAAATGCGGAAGTAGCAATGTCAGAATGAGGCACGAGAGTATCACAGTCTGTAGTGTGGATCTTGAAGGCCCAGTCCCGTTACATCGTGGCTTGTTACAGAAGCATATGTGACCGGTACCAGGTCTCGACTCCTCCATACACACCAAATGTATAGTCATGTCAATGTTCAGATGAGACGAGCATGTCCTCTTCACTCGAGTAAGACCTAGAAAGCAAAAAACAAAACATACCCTTATATACTCAGCATCTGTTTTGAGAGTATTTAATTTGATTTTTTTTATTAAGACATAATAAACGACTTACAGCATAGAGAGTAAAACTAAAGCACTGACGACAATGTCTTAATTGGCAAATGCTCATACGTAACTGGCGTCCTGTAAGTTTAACTCGGTTAGGGTTTTTACCTGTTCATGTAAATGCTTAAATAATAACACATTACACCTCTCAACATTACAACTGAACAGAAATATGTAAAAAAAAGCATGTATAATGTTAACAATTTATTTACGTATTTAATGTTAGTAATTTATTAACGTCTTTGGTTTATAATTAAGTTATTTAATAAGGTCATTTTCTTTGAATAAACTTAAACTTGAGCCACAAGCCATACATGTATATTTACACTCCTGCAAAATGCATGGTTATCACTAGCGCAGCGCAATGACCGAACGGCCTCAAACCAACGCGGTCACTGAGAGTTCAAGTCCAGCTGGCTTCTCCGGTCGTGCTGATAAGGTCTACAGAAACCTGCGGATTGTTGTCGGTTTTCCCCGGGCTCCGCCCGGATTTCTCCCACTATAATGCTGGCCCGCCGTCGTATAAGGGGAATAGTTTTGAGCGCAGCATAAAATACCAATCCAAATGTGATATGTAGCGGATTGCAAACATTTAAAGCATTTAATGCTATTATATTGTTCCAGGCAAGACATGCGTGTTAGGCTGTGGTCAGCTTATAAAAAAGCCCCTCTGTGGCATAAGATACAGAATTAGTGGCATTTGAAGAGCCCTGACGTGTGCTGTCCTCCAGGTCTATCGGTATCCGATCCAATATGAGTCTCACATAGGCGAATTGCAGAGCTCTCATCCAAACAAAGCTCTTTAATCTAGACTTTTGCCGAGTGGATTGTTTGCTTAGTGAGATCGCTGTAAAGGTATCGATGAAGGTCCTGATGAAATCTTCAAGCGAAGGGTCATTGGAGACCTCAACTGGGAGATAAACTTCATTCTCGGTGCTTGTAGAACAATCCACGGTCCAGGAATAAATCCTGAACAGAACAATGGTACAGAATTAAGCTGTAGGCTACAGAAGTATGTCCCCGCCAGGTTAATATCTCTACCCTATCACCTTCACAACGATGGGCCTCGCCAAGTGGACGGCAGACACTACTATGACGTTCAGATCCTAGACACTTATTCTCAAATTTGTTATTCTCAAATTCGATTTGTCCAGGCTCTCATTCCCAGATCATTAACTTTTCATCGGCATTTTACATTTATAGACCTTTTAATTCTTTAGTAGGCAGCTATTAGTGGTGCAACATTTGCTGATGTGTTAAGTGTGTCTGGTGACGTGGAAATATAAAAAAATCCGTAACCTGGCCGATGGTAACAGTCACATTGACACTGAAGAAAATACAAACAAATCGATAATGCTAGTCTGTTCTACCGGATAATTCCTTCCCCTGCTGACTTTCTATGGCATCTCTACTCTGCCTCTGCGGTTTTACTGGGTATCATATCAACTTTGTCATTTCATTATCTCCACAAACTTCATTTATCCCTAGCCTTTTGGCCCCTTTCCACTCACCGCGTCAGCCTCAATTCTTTGCCCATGAGAACAACGCAGAAGCTGCCAGACGTTGTGTTCATGAAACCTTCGGGTGGACAATAAACAAAGTCGAAGGCAGAACGATTCTCAGCACGTACGTTAATACAATATAGCTTTGGATTCACTGACTGAGGGCGTTAGCATAGTCCCTGTCACGTTCTATACGTCAAAAGAGTCACTAGCTTAGGATCCCCAATGTTCAAAACGGTAGAACATGGGAGATGTGGCAGTGATCTGTTCCTCACACATTACAACACAGCCTGGAGACATCAGGCGTGCCTATTTTTACCTCAGGTTCAAGTTATTATCACAGGTGTATAGATTGCTTTTCAGGATGGTGCTCCCATAGCGTCTGTGCTAACTGCTTCGACCCAGACAACTTTATGCGGTCGACCATGTATTACATTGACATCACCAGTATATTCAGCCACTCTGGCTTTCAATATTGACCTCTGCCAAGAACAATGGTTTGGTTAGTGGAGCTCCCTTAGCCACTATACTGCCATATTTGTAACATTTATTTTCCGTCTAAAACCGGTTTAAGCCTTCTACCAAAGTAAGTAATCAAATTGGTTTTGTTATTTCCCTGTATACAATGTGACGATTTTCACATCAGTATAAGTATGTGTAGAAAATGGTACAGTTGAACTCTACATATTTGACATATACTTTACCGGACAAGGAGAGAGCCAAATATATTTGAAAAGGACATGTGGAACAAATGGGGCCGACGTCTAGGCAAAGAAGGAAAGATACTAGTAAACCATATTTTAGAATGTTCATCGTTCCGGAGGCGCTCGACCAGTGTTTTAACCTTTATTGTATACATTGGAAGGCTTGTTTGCGGGTAATAAACCAGGTAGTCTCTATATGAATTACCAAAAGTTGGCTGACTTTCTGCCGGCAAAACATTCATATTTACAGCTTTATGTGCCGATGTGTTCCTCGTTCTTGTCACTGCATAGGAACTTTCAAGCCTTTACTCCAAAGTGTGAAACCAATACCGTATAAATATCACTCGCATGTTACCAGCAAAGAAAAAAAATTATAAAAAACAACGACGTACGATGACATGTGATGCATTGCCTAGACGCTAGGGGAAATTGCTTAATCGTCTGTATATTCAAATTTCTCTCCAGATATTGCCTCCAAACAATTCATCAGGTTTTACCACAGGCCTTGCCCTGTTTGCTGTTTTGTTTGAGATCAATTCCATCCAAGAGCAGTATGCATATAGACAATGGACAGATTGGAATTTTATTCAGCTGTTTTCCATATCCAGTGGGGAGGGGATTTGGACCCATCTCATGTTTTCATCACGCGTAATGCTGGGTAATCAATCAGAGCTTCTAATTTGACGTCCCGATGATTATTTAGTCCTTTGGTATAGTTGCATACAGTGTGCAAGCAAACTCCAACCTCTGCTGAAAGCCAGGTGTCGGAAAACAACAGTCTCAGACTTTCTCCCTTTTTGCTCATTTCACGCACACGGCATACTGGTTTATGTAGTTCTGCTGAAGCCATCGTGCTAGGGGCGTGTACAAAGATGCATAAAATGACCACCTTGGTATACGTAGAAAACTCTTGGAAATGGTTTTTAAAACAACAATCAAGTAAATAAATAAATAAAATAAATCTCTGCAGATATTATTGACATGCCTTGGTATAACCCTTACTACCGCCGAGGGACTATAGTTGCAAACCTGGTTTGATTTCGCGAACCCACTTAGCACAGTAACCTTCACACATGACCGTAGTCAGAACCTTGCTGGTTTTGTTGAAAGGATCGGAGCAGTAGTGGTCTTCATTATACGTAAGGCAGTCATAACACTCGATGTCCTCCTTAGCTTTAACTGAAAAAAAGCACAAGAAAAGCAAGTGATCATTTCTACTGTCCAAAATATTAGCTTAAGATTAAGAGCTTTCAGTGAATAATTATGGCTCAACGCCATATCGGCAATATTGCAACCATATCGTGTCGAAACCAGAGCGTTGAAATTATTTGAATGACTTATTTACGGTGTTTGTATTTTACACCATACCTACAGATACTGTACTTATACGACGGCAATCCGGTTTATGAGTGGAAGAAAAAAACTTTTTGTGCAATGAGAGACCGACATCTTATAGGACTGAGGCAGAGAGCGTCCCCATTGCCATTTTTGTATGTGCGTGGTTGCCTGTTGTGATATTTGCTTAATGTATATCTGAAAGTAGGTTAAGCTGTCACCGCAAGGCGCAGTATTGATCTGAACAAAGGCAGTTAACTGTATATAACATCTGAAAGGTTTTCACCACATGATATGTATATTTTATCCCAGACCCGTGTGCTGACTGCAGATATGACCGACAAATTATGGAACTGAAGCATTACTATCTTCTCCAGATGGCTGGATTTCCCCCCGGCTTTTATAGGTATATACACATATATTATGTTGGCATGAAATATACCTGGAGGGTCAAACATAACATAACATAAGCCTAAGACAACCAGGTCTTCGTTATATAACACAGATTAGCTCTTCTTCTAACTACATCAAACAAGAACAGTAATTCATGGAAGGTGAACCAATGCCCTCGTATCGCCGGAAGATACTGTTTTCACAAGGATTTAGGAACTTGGTTGCAAAAGAGACATGGTACGTGCTATTTGACCGGCTACTACCAGTTCCATGACACATTTGCTTATAATCGCAGCAATAAGGTGGAAACAGAATAGATAATGTTTTAAGACCGAAAGACGATATCAGCCAAGCGATACCTAAATCATTGTCAACATAGCTGAAACACTCCCTGACTCTTCAATCCATTACCACAATAAATCACTGGACTACTTTAAGATGATAGCAAAGTACGTGCATCCATGATTAACAGTACATGAATTAATCATTTATTTACCGTTCGATAATATCCAACACAGAGCACTACGTCATGTTTTATGCATGAATAAAACATGACCATCTCGAGGTTAGCAGTCAGTAGTGAGACATAATTATATGGCTGCAAAGCCTTGATGCAAACTCGTCACTATCAACTCGGTAATGCTAGTTTCGAATTCCCTGCATAATCGTTGCGTCACAATGAAGCGTACACTGGACAAAGAGAAAAGTCTCAAAGGCAGCTTCCCCATCAATTATTTTTCTAGAAACGTGCGATTAAAAAAACAAAAGTACTGGAACTATGAAATAATACCATGGAAGATTAAAGCATGATGCATGATTTCAGGATGTAACTGCTTAACTAAGCTTGAAGATTCTTCAAAGAATCTTGGCCTAGAACTTGTGTTCTTTTAGTTTTTGGGCTTTGGGTTATGAAAGTGGTTCTAAGCAATAATTTTGATTGACAAAAGATACATTTGCAGACAAGTAAGAACCGGTGGCAATTAACACGTACATGAGCTGATCCATTTTAAGTAGAAATGGTAATTTATATTTATAAAACGCTGACATGATTGATAGGGGCAAGTCCTGTTTCCAGTAAGTCTTAACATGTGGGGAACAATAATAATGCAAGTTTAAACCAACTAATGGGAACATCCTCACAAAAAGATTGTAAATAACGACTACTATCTTAGTAACTTATTGATTTTGCGTTATTTCTTCTGAATTTATTATTTACCCGTAACGACATGCATCATTATACTCAACAGCACAAAACGACGAGAACTATTTTTGCAAACAGGATATCATGTGTGTAATCATGTGAATTGGTGGGCTAATATTTGATGAAGGCTCCGGGAATCACGGACTTAGTTTCCAGATTTTCCGGCAACATGCAAATTTAAAGAAGCTATTAGCCAGCGAATCACTCCAGAAAACTGGCTGAACACACTGAATAAGGTTCATCATCGTCCCAGAAACCCAACGCACTGTGATATCCGAGTTACCGGAGAGATCTGAAATCCATCGACCCTGCGCTAGTATTCGTGACATTTCCCTGGGATTGCCGGAATTGTAACACGAGGCCTTCGAGCATTACGAGTTCCGTACATCACTGGCCTAAATGTAAAAACTGGGTTGGGCGTAGAAAGCAAACAGAGTGAAACGGATTCTAATATGAAAGCATCCTCAATCCCAGTCTGGTATAAAGGCCAGACAAGCGCACACCTCTCTTTCAGACTAGTTTTTTGTATAACTGAAACTATTCATTTTGCAAGGATATGCGTGAAAGAGATTAAATGCCATGCCTTTAGGCACGTCAATTAGAACTCACAGCCACTATTCACCACAGAGCATCAAACATAGCCAGAAGTGTCGATGCCAAGGTCGAGTAGATGTGCAGTGTATATCAAGATATACAAATCATACATCAATGTTGTTGACATAAAATCCATTTTCAGAAAAGAAATAGTTATGCAACATTTGAGGTGGAACTTCGTGAAGATTTTGCATTGTCAAAGATGTCACTATATTCTTTGCTATCCAGCCCCTTGGGGTGCAGTTTCGAAAAGAAATGTACACACTCTTATACTAATCTCTTTAAATAACGGGACTGGAACTGCCGTTTTCGCGTTTTTCGACGACAAGAGATATACGATAGCGCAGATTGAAAATAAATACAACTGAGTATGTGCTGGATGAAGGAGAATCTATTTTACAACACAGAGGTTACAGAGTCTTACCATTAAATTTGGCGGCAATCAATATTTGATTTAGTGGTAAAACTCGTACACTGATGTAGAAGAAACATTTTACGTTCTCTCTCACTGACATTGTTTGATATTCATATCAAACTTCATGATGCTCAATCTTTTTGATTTTCAAAGCGAGTAGACTAACAAGTCTTCCACATGGGCAAACTGTATGGAAAATCGCATTTCATTAAATGATTTATTTATTTATTTGATTGGTGTGTTATGCAGTACTCAAGAATATTTCATTTACACGACAGCGGCCAGCATTATGGTGGGAGGAAACCGAACACAGCCCAAGAAAGCTAAGACCATCCGCAGGTTGCCACGCCCTACTCATGCCACCTGACCGGTGAAGCAATTTGGGTCACCGGAACGTGCGTTTTTGAGGCTATGTTTTTATTTTAACCCTGTGTACAGATTAATCAAGTTATGACCTTAAAAATTGGTCAGTATATTAACAAAATCATGCCATTTGAATGTCTAAAGTTTGAAAGGGTTTGAAAGGGTCTGAACAAAGGATAATGGAGCAATGCAGCATGAAAGTACGGCCCATTTGTTTATGTTCACCCGATATTAACAGTCAAAGTCTACCAAAACTTTTCCAAACTTTTCTAGCAAGACTTCATAAATATTAGATATTATAAAAAACAGGAGGCTTATGTATTCCTTTAGATCTAAAACAAATTTATCCCAGGGGATTAAGGGTGCGTGATGGTAGGGGGATAGTGGGAAGAGGGGTGCTACATGGCATACTGGCATATCATTATCTTGTCTCAGGGAACTTTGCTGAGCGTGTCGCATGTGCCAAACAAAATGCCCTTCGCATGGCAAGGTTAATAAGGGTCATATTAACATTCAACCCCAGAGAATCCAGAAACGTCAGGAACCAGTCTGTATAAAAACTAGGCAGATCGCGGAGAAAAAATGTGAGAAACTCTGGGGATTAATCATAACTGAGTTACAATCTTAGGTGAAGCAATTTATTGATTTCCCCTATCAACACTCCGCCTTAACACATCCGGTGAACCAGCTACTACAAAATCTCATAGATAGGAAGAGAACGAGGTGTAGAACATGACACATTTGACCCGCCAATACAGACGAATATGCCCCAGTAGTAAGCACATAGTTGTATAGTTGTACGTGATATCCAGTCTTAGAATTATCCACACATGAACTGACTGCTGCATTTTGATCGGGGTGGTCAGTGTAAGATGTAAGCGACAGAAGTCCATCATTATGGTCAGCGAAAGATTAGTTTGTTACCAAAGTTCCTACAGATAAAGCATGTAAGATGACCTCATTCCATAGTCAATAAACAGCCAATAAAGCGATAAAAATGGCCTAGGGTAACAGAAGCAATAGTACAGTTTATTCTACTCGATGTGGAAATTGCACCAGACATTCACGGAGATATACGTCCATTTAGTGTGTTAATCATATTCTAATGGACACCGCACAGATATTTCCAGGAAACCATATTTCATACTTGCACGTCAGATCGGTACATGTTTACATTCTATTTCCGTGTCCTCGGATATTTGTCAGCCCTGGCAAAGTGATGTGTCTGTATCCACTTGTTTTCCCCCGAGGCTATTTCAGAAAAGAGCCACCATAAATGTAGACGAATGCCACTTGTTTAATCATCCCGAGGACATCCTTCATTCCCCAAAACCGACCTAATCCCAAATATACTATTAGTAATGTGTTATATAATTGAATTACATTGCTGAGTAATTATAATGTAATGCATACCAAAGGGAGAAAAGGAAAACCTTGGATATCAAGTGACTGATTACTCTTAATCAACCAAGATGATTTCATGAACAGCACGTTTGTTCATGATAGGGCAGAACATGTCGACCTGGATAAAAAAAAATATTTTGGACGGAGATCGATAAAATCTAGCATGGCCTGCGTTAGCTTCCTGAAATACCTTTGGTTTTATTCCTGGGTTTATTGACCAGGGATCTTTTCGTGCGGGATCACCACTCCGGAGACATGACCCATTTCCAGTGCAATCTCCAAGCGGTAACGGACCCGGCCAGTTTACACCAGACTGTTTACAAGATGTTGGAAACATTCGACGTCCTGAACAGCGGCCAGATAAGGTCAACCCTCTGCTGTCGAAATATTACACTCCATGCTGTTATATAATACGTGGTTACATCCCTTGTCATAATACTAGAAGGTTTTGCCAGACTCAAATATATAAGCACGTGTATGTCTGGAATTTATCAATAGAATCTTATATTAGGGATTATTGATAGAATATTTGGGATTTCAATCACTTTTTCAACATAAATATTTTAACACAAGGGTCATTTCATTGGACTGTTTCTATGATATTAACAGAAGTAGATTACACCACAGAAAGTCCCATCCAATCAGAGTTTGTCGACACTTGGTTGACCAGAACTTGAATATGACCCACATATGACCAACTGAAATATGTAGCTATTCGTCCAGGCTTCTGTCGTTCTCTACACCCAGCCGCAACCAATGGCTGTTTTATGAACGTTTTCTCTATGTTGTTTGCGGTGAGGTTATTTTTATGACTTTCGTCAGGTTTACAGGTCAAGGAAACTGGGCTTATGTCACATGGAGATCACTGTTCTGTGCCAGGTTCTTGACAAACCTCATGACGTAAGCTTAAGGCCGCAAGACTGTAACGGCCTGTGCAATGTTCCATCAAATTACAACATACTTTTCACAGGCGCCTGAAAGTAGTATGTCAACATACATCAAGTAGTGAATATGTATACATCAATGGTCGATATATGCCTACAGTAACACAGCTAATATTATCTCCATTGCCCTTATTCACTTGACACTGCAGGTGCCCAAATTATCGTACTACCAATTCTACAAATCAATGCTAACCACAGGGCTTTTACTATCCTGGTGCCTATGTAAATTTGATTGTTCCGACCAAGCCGGCTGTGCCGCATTAACTGGCTGTGAAAAGTCACACCGTCATGAATACACCCATAGACGAGATTAACGTTTTGAGTACATGCATAATTAATGTGAGTCACGAAACGGTCGTGACCACAAACAGGCGTTACCACGTGAACAATAGCGAATACGGCAGGTAATTGTAATTAATTTATTCCCTGACCATAGCTAACTAGGCCTCAGTTCTCGGGGGACAAGCCACTAGTGTGAATTCATCAGGTTTCTGGAAAGCTTCTGTTACCCACTGGTCATTTGCCTGCAAATCCTACCACCTCAGTTCTAACCAACCAGTTCTCGCCACATTGAATCAGACCATGTTATTACCTATTATATTCGCTTTAATATTCTGTTTGACGTGAAAATATCTCCTTCTAGGGTTCACACTTAGTACTGTCCGTTACATATTTCCCAATGGATGAATCGTATAAAATAAAACCACCAGGTTCTACAACTAAAACAAAACAATATTCGTCAACACAAATTTGTTACATATCGTTGTTGTCAATATATTCAAAAAGCAATAAATCAATGCATTGCCAGTATGCACAAGATGTAATGTGTGAAAGCCAGATGTGAAGGAAAAGAAATATGAATGGGATCGAAAACTACCCATTATCACAAGACCGAAGATATATGGTAAATTTTGTCGATTTGTGTAAACCGCAGCAGTTGGTACACAAATCAGCTTCCGAGAAACACGCAGCCAATTGTTAAGTAAACATCGTATTTTCACATGGCATTGATGCAACACGAGACAAACAGCTTCAGAAATGGAAATGTTTGGATCATGGCTATCGGATTTTCCTTTTTGCCTCAGAATTGTGTTTCTTTTTGTGCGGTTATTGATATTTACAACCTTGTTAGGTATCTCGAAGGACAAGGCCTCTTGAGAAATGTCATTTCACTTTGGCACATGTTCTTGGTAACAATAGCTATAGAATCCTCGACACTCATCTGCAGCATTCGCCCTGACGTCAATTCAATCAACTTCTCAATCAGGCGTGGTATCAGTTTTTGGCTTCAAGGACAATCTCTGCAAGCTGGGGAAAATCTATGCACAACAGCGTTCGTCCATTCACAGCCTCAGTGGCAAATCACTTATTCGAAGGGAGTTCTTGAACGGACAGAAGGTCTTAATCAGGTGGGTTCCAGCCCTTCACAGACTCACAGAGCACCTTAGTACTAGCGTGAATAACGTTATGTTAAACAAAATCCCCCCACATTATACAGAACGCTGTGTAACTGATTTTGTTTCCTTATTTCACACGAACCTTCATTCTGTACCGTTATCAGTGCCCTGGAAGAATCCAATTCAGTGTTGGGAAGGGTGATGAAATATAAACACCAACAGACTGGTCTTGCCTAAATCTTTCCAGACAAGATAAGAGGGCGGTATTCACTGGCCACTTCAGGACATTTGCCAGCTATCATTAGGTGGCTGATCTGGTTTTAATCTCCTTGTTGTAGTCTTTCAGTGTAGTGTACTTCAAGGTAAATCCTAATCTTCATGACAACAACAATCTTTTCATGCAGGCTATATTGTGATTAGACTCCACTCCAATATCCTTCACAGATAAACAACTCTGGACGTTTATCATAATATTTTACATTAGCTAAGTTAAACATGGGTTGTTCAAAACCGTTCTAAGAATTAATACCAGATTTATTTTTAAGTCTTGACTTTGTACTTAGCTCCAAAACAATTGCGTAAAATTACATTAAATATGAATTAAATATGCCGCTGTTACACATTGTACTTTGACACCTGCATGGGCTGTTGAGTTTGGATTATATTCTAAATGCAGACTATGACTTAATTTCAGTGTTATGTAGTACACTTTCGAGCAACCAGGCCCTTAAATCTACACTTCATACTCTTTTGATTAGCACCACTTGCACGCTCTCTATTGCCACACAATAGTGTCCACTGTTACATATCCTGTGTTCATCTTGTAAAAAGATAGTACAGATTCTTCGATTAGCTTTAATCTGAACAAAAGTTCTATTTCTTATGCATTAGAACGACATTGGTGCTTACATTTAAGAATCGGGGCCGATTCCACGATTCCTTTCTAAGAACAGATTTCAACTTTTAGCACCGGAATTGGTCCCAGAGCCTAACTAGATTTTCCATATTTTCACGTTTAGAACAAGACATTATAAAATACAGTATTTATCACTTTATGGCAAGATGGCAAGAAGACATTCTCGTGGTATTAATATTGAAATTTACCTCTAGTGTGACCTTCTGGAACAAAACAGGCGTATTTACTTTAAATAACGGCTTTCCTTTGTTCTATTTACCTTTTGTTTCCGAAATCCATGTAGTTACGTTGTTTATGAATGCCTAGAACCATTCAAATACACAATTGTTTTGAAAGTTTGGCAAAATAATTTCCCGTCCCTGTTATTAAATACGATTGATTAAGCTTTGTATTAGATCTGTAAATGACATGTTCTTGATTTTATGCTGGCTGCTGATTGATGCTATTTTACTGGATGCATCAAGGTTTGGTAAGCACTGAACGCGAATAGACCTAATTGTGTGCACAGCACACAGATACGTTTCCAACAGGAGATAGTAATAAGGCTTGGGGAACTGGATCATACGCAGGATGTATAACAAACAAATACAAGTAATATAGTCGCCTATAGGTCACACGGTCTAATGGATACAATTACGAGATTAAGTATATATTACCTGGTAAGTTGGTACATCAAACCATGCTATAAATATATCTCATCTACTCTGCAGACGTACCACAGTAAATGTAAGTGTACGGGCATTGTGCTGAAAAGGTGAAGGATGGCATAGTTGCATGTGTGTTGCAGCAATGTGTACTAAAAACGGTTACACAAACAAGGTCCATTCACTGCATATAACCAATATCGCCTCACCAAGCAGCAGAAACCCATATGGCATACATATATGTTACATGTACATGTTTGTTTAAAATATCACGATATCCCTGAGAACAGCGTGAAACTCCAATCAAATAAATAAATAAATAGGCTATCAATAGTTTATATAGGTAGCCGACTGTACACACCTGAGGATGAGAGAGCCATTGCCTTGGTGCTGAGTTGTAAAGACAGCAACACTGGCGTGAGGTAATTCCAGTATTTGAAAACGTCGCCTTGATAGAAATAAAAGAAGCACATATCAAAACAGGATGAGGAATGATGTTGATATAATAACTGTCTGCATGCCACCCTACCATGATACATGCGTTAGGAAGAGGGTTCTTTACATTACGTAAGAGGGCTTTTATTTGAGACAAATCGGGCTGGCAGCTTTACAGCTTTACACTTTCTGGTGCCAGAGCTGTACAGGCAGCCTTTTATGGCAGGGTTGGCAGCATTCCTGTCAAACCATCGTCTGATGTTTTTGGCTCATTGCACAACTTTGCCCAAATCCGGTCTAGTTGTGATGGCAACAGCCTACTTATACCCATGATAGCAGCATATCATTCACGGCTAAATGACAAACCTTAAACCGCCTCATGCTGGCATTACCATAAGTCATGCTGTGATTGCAGTCTCAACCACATGGGCGAGCCCAGGACGAATTGCTTGCCCTTGAACTGGAAACCATATTAGCAATGGAATTTGTCCTACAGGGAGACAAGTCATAGACTTACTCAAGGTATTCAACCCATTGATGGCAAATCTGAAAATAAAACGTAGATATCAATAGGCATTCACTTACCTGCCATACATTTGGTATTTCCAAGGTGCAAAGTGTAGATCACTGCAGCGGCCAAGACCACCATATATGCATAAAGCGGCAAGGAATGAATAGGCGAGTAAAAGTCGCCAGTTACCACAGGCATCCAGCCCTTGATGGTCTCCGGTGACTGCAATTATAGGGATAGCCAGTCAGTTCAGCCCGGAAGTATTCAAAGCGCCTGCAAACATGCAGCTCGGAGCGCACATGGCGAGCAAGTATAGCAGGCGAGTCAGCCACGCTGTCCTCCGGTGCTCTTTAATACTCACTGTCCCGTATTCGTCATGCTTCTGAAGGCGCACTGGTCAATACTGTTGACGTGAATGAATTACCTCGGTGGTAGCCCAAGACAGATGAGTAATGATCCAGAGTCTATCTATAACCACGTTACGTAGACGTTTGAGTTTCACCGCCTCCTAATAGTAGTCATCTAGAAGTGTCCATCTCGCGCGCTGTGTCGTGTAACAGTGCTTACTCTACGATGCTGGCGCGCTGATATGGACATAGCAAAATCTGCTTGAGGGATCACGCAGTGCAGAGGTTGCTATACAACGCCTAGACGAGCCTGGTCGCTCCGTATCTAGCTTCAGTGGCGACCAGACATTTCGCCGTCAGAGGAAATATCCTTGCCTCCCTGATGACCCGACTTTCATTAAACCTGTCAGCTAACGTTTTCGTGAGTGTGTGTGTGTGTGTTGGCGGTGGGGGGGGGGAGGGGGGGGGGAGGGACCTAAGCTCGCCTGGATGTAGTGGTTATCTGGGTGATCGAGTGGATCGAGAAGCTAGCAGGCACAAACCATGAGTCAATAGCATTGAACCGACAAGCCCAAATGCAGAAGGCACGGGCTGAATGCAGGAGAGTAAGGCACAGCTGCGCTAAATTGCTTTCTCTGATTGTGAGTGAACTTCACACGCGGTTGGTTCGGTCAATAAACTTACCGCATTCATATAATCAGAAGCCCTCCCCCGTTAGATACCAAGTGACACGTGATAATGGCATATTAAACCAGCAAACAGGTATTGTGACTCGGTGATTGGTTAAGGGTTTACGTCACACCAAAAGCTTTTTACTATTACATAATAAAGATAATGTGTGATTGATGGAAAGATAACTAACAAAATAGATTTCAAAGTTGGATTCCAAACGATCAGAGACGAGGGACGTACTAATGCAATCGCCGGACTGACAGCATTACACTAGGGTAATTATCACGTGTAGTTGATGGAACTATTCTACATTTAGGCCCCAGTTCCAGATAGCGATAAAATAAGATCCCGTGGCTATGAATTATACTATTGTATCAGCGTCACAGTGCGAATACCTTTGCGCTATATACTTTTTATATCTTATTTAAAATCAGTCGTCTCAATGGCGCCAGTTGTAGGCTATCAGGACATCTTCCTTTCACTCTGACATTCGAAGGACGCTCAGAGTTGGTTGCTTTTATGTTGGCTAGAATAAATCAATATCGAAGGCCAGTGAAGGCTTCGACAGATTCATATTTGTATCCGGCATGTGACGATTATAGAAAGATTTTTTGTAAGCAATAAGGTCGATCAAATGTGAATCATACTCGGTGAACGTTTCCTCCGAACACTTGTCCACTGGGCAATATGTGACCAAAACAAAAGAGATCCCCGTCGACGGCTCATTGTCACCAAACCCCCGCGAACAAAGAAACCAAGGGAATTAAAAAACTACCGTCCCTGAAAATGAGACTGGATTTACACCTTCTATGAACTAGTGGTTGAAAGGAAAACATTAAGCATTTGGCCAACATCGACTCCCTCAAACTGATTTAGTGCGTGCCATACATAAATTGCATTGTTTAATTCGCAATATGCCTTATTGCTATCACAAATCTGTTTCATCACTATGGCGTTAACGACTATGGATTATACTTGGGCTCATGGGCCAACAGACAATACAGAATGAAGTTTTATACAATATAGATGACCGTCTGAATGGTAATTGATTTAGTGTGTTTTACTGCGTGTGTAGATGTTTGCTGGCTAACGAAACCTGTGATCAGTAATATACCACATAACGTACTGCCCAGTAGTTCAACCTTAGTTACTCATGACGTTCCCTGACTGAAACATATCAGATGGCAAGGTGATATGAATAGCCAAGTTACCGCAGTATAACCTTGAAAATTGAATTCACCAGTTATTATGGGCAATAATAAGCATCCCACAACAAAGGACAGGCACTTGTACTCAGTGAATGTTTCTTGTCCATAGATATGGTGTATATAAAAATAAAAAATATCCCTCAATTGGTTGAGTTCAAGACATAACAACAGGGAAATTGGCATAAATTCCACGATACGTGCAAACTATCAGCACAATGTTTGAAACGCTTGGTTTTTAGTTCTAAATACTTAGTACGTGGCGTAACATATGAAATTACCACTACGCTTATCTTTCTTCTTTTGGCGTAAAATGGCTTTAAACTGTAGTTTTCACAAGGTCCCAGTCGTCAATCCGGAAATTAAGTAGCTTGCTGTGGTAGCCTCACCAATATGTTCATCGATGACGTCCTCCTGAATATTTCCGACCATTGACAGAAAATATGCATTAGCTATAGAGGTTATTAAGAAATATAAAATAGTCTTAAAAAACAAAACTAAAATTCGAATTTTTATTGGGCTTGCCTGGTTTCATGTTTTTTAAAACCATAGTATTTGTTTCATAGTGCCTTTTCATGTATGTTTTAACGGCGATTCTACATTATTTCGGTCATATCACTACAGTGTCTCATTGAAGGCTGGTTTCAGCGGTGACATACTTGTGCGTCAGTACACGTCTATGACAGCAGACATGGGGGCCTCCGTGGTTCAGCTGACTAGCGCGCTAGCGCAGCGTAATGACATAGGAGTCTCTCTCCAATGCGGTCTCAGTAAGTTCAGGCCAGCCCATGTTGGCTTCCGCTCCAGCCGTACGTGGGAAGGTCTCCCAGCAACCTATGGATGGTCGTGGGTTTCTCCCGGGCTCTGCCCGGTTTCCTCCTACCATAATGCTAGCCGCCGTCGTATAAGTGAGATATTCTTGAGTATGGCGTAAAACACCAATCAAATAAATAAATAAGTAAATAAATAAATGACAGCAGGCAATGACGTAGTATCCAGTCACACCATTCCTGGCCGCCCAGTACTTGGTGTATCCTCATCCATGCTGAAAATCAGACCATGCTGGGGCCAGCCATCAGACTGAACCATGGTTTTATAGCTTATGGAGTTCGACTCTCAACCATCTCATCACACAGGACATGCATTTTGCATCACAGATTCTGCGCATGAAATGTGTATTATTCCTTTCTTTATCACGGGGCTCCTCCACGTACAGTGTGTGAGGAGATAAAGAAAATTGCAAGTATTCAAGCAGTTTACTGGATCGTTGAAAGCTGTGTGCTTTTTCACCATTTAGTCCGTAAAGTAAAGGTTTAATAATAAATAGATTGTCATAAGAAAGTGTGATCCTCCGCATATACTGTTCAGTACGGTATCAAGGGCGTTAAGATTTGTATGAATGTTTCATACTGTATTAATGCCGTACACCACTGTTGATTGCCGCCAACAAGTGTCAAAAGTCACTGGGAGTGACGTTTTGGACGGCGAGTCAAAGTATGTATAGAAATCCTGTTTCGCTAATCCTCCTCGTCAAAATAGCCGCCATTCATAACTCAGTTTAACTGGACGGCATCGTGTGTAGTGATCTGCCCTTCCTCCTATCTCTGACGGGTAAGGATGGAATCCTCTCCATAGTCTATACTATCCGGAAATCATGTTAGGAAATTAATTATACATTGACCTGTGTATGTGAGAGGCTTCAATGACATCTGCCGTGAGCTCTCTGAAGCCCAGGAAAGTGATAATTATTACTGAGGTATTGATTAATGACAGAGTGCATAGAACTAGGTGGGCGTTTGAAGAGCTTCGTCTCTGTTAAATAGAGCGTCAACCTGTTTGTGTAGATGGATTTTTACACACATCACTGACTATCAGCCTCAACGTAAAATTATTTTTCTTCTTTCGAACATCTACCAACAAGAGAGCTTTAACCTCGGCATACACGGGTCTAAAGACTTAACTCAACTGGACTCTTGCGTTAGGTCTTAGGCGCTTGTGTATGCGGAATAATGAGGCGACTCAACTGGAGTTGTATTCCAGTCCGCCGATTAAACTCAAAATCTTATGCTCATCAGCTTCTGGGCTTCAACTCAACCCAACTGGTCGTACGGAGTTGATCCCAGTCGCTGATGATCAGACAACATTTGATTCAAACGTAACGTAACGTAACGAGTTCGGTCGTTATTCAGCATACACGAGCGCTTAGGATCCGACGCGATGGTCGAGTTGAGTTGAGTTGGGTTAGGTCGTAAGCTCCAGTGTATGACTCAGCCTATCTGTTGATTTAGTTCCTGACTTTGAACGGTATACACGAAGGGACTGGAGACCACTGACAGCAACCTTTTCTTATTTAGCAACCATCCCAAACTTCCTGTAGTGGCCATTTTTATAAAGTGCCAAGTGACAGTAAATTGAATATAGGCTAGTGATTGTCTTAAATCCTTTCCAACCATAAAGAGTACATAAACGCTTACGATGCGACTGAAATCAGTTGGCAGAAGTCCTAAGACACGAGCGCTGACGACCCAACGCAACGGTCGAGTTGAAACGTGTTTGGTCTTAACGACACGTCTCAACTGGATTTGTTCAGCAGTCGTTACGTGTATACCGGTTCAATCCATAGATGTATGTCCATCAGCAACTTGGATCAATGGGGAAGTCGTAAAACTCATTCCCGTCTGTATCAAGACGGTCCAAAGCTGAACTCATTTGTTCTTTCTTTTATTACGTCACAATTATCGGTGTACGTGTGTTCATAAAAAATATATGAAGTACAAACGCACTACAATGTCACAGAAGAAAACGATGCGTCCTACTGTTTCTTTGACCTTCTGTGTAGCTCGTCCCCAAGTCTCCCATTGCAGTTGCATTGCGTCGATCCCATGAGCATGTATGTCGAGCCTTTATAGTCAGCCACATCGAACACCGCCAGTCGTTGATATCAGCCGAACGGCGGGGATATAAGAAGAAGCACTTTCCCTTGGGTACCTTTACATCAATTAATTAGAGGAATATTGACATAGCTTGCTGTTACATGTTACCTGGCGATCAATTTTGATTTCATCCACTATATAAACCATTGGTTGTTTACAGTGAAATACCGCGAGTCTTGAAATGGTTTGAACTAAATCAAGTGCTTACTTCAACGCCACGCGCCAACGACAAAGAACAATTCCTGACTGTTTAGATCTGTTCTGTCATGGGAAAGCTTTGAATACACCTTTCTTTTAACTGCGCGTACTGGGTGAAAATCAGTTTTTAAAAGCACATAGTTTGCTGTTACATGTTACCTGGCGATCAATTTTGATTTCATGCACTATATAAACCAAATACTGTACCAGTCGTTCCAAAACTTACAGTTTACTAAGTTTATATCATTTATACTTTTCTTTAAACTGGAGATCATTTGGTGAGCAGTCTTTCACAACATGTTTTCCTAGGCGTGCTTTTGTCGGCAAAACGGATATCAAAAAAAGATTTAAGCAGCTTTATAGTTAAGTGCCTTAGTTATGTGCCTGAAAACAGGACTTAAGGACGAGGCCATATTCTGTTGTAACCCTATCTAATCGGTTACTTATATTTTGACTGAAACTGGTGACAAACCCATTTTTTGGATTGACTCTGCCTTAACGCCACTTTCGCAAAACTGCAGTCATACTGTGGCGATTCTCTGTAAAAAAATCAACTTGGCTACTTCATCACATGAACCAGCCTTGGGAAAATGCCAACATGTTTGCATAAAATGACATGTTAGATGTTGTCTGTCTGTACTACATGTATGCTTTCTAGGCTAAAAATCAGCCTATTACAATGTGAGAAAATGTTATTTACATTATATTCAGACCTCAAGCATTGATAAATATCATGAAAATTATATATTCCATTTTCTAATCGTAGCTGCATCACTAATGTTGAACGCTTTGCGCTGACACATATGTAACTGCTTTAGGCAATAGAGCATTTTGTATTCTAATATGATCACTTGGAAACTTCCGGCCACTGGATGATACAGGTCTATACTAATGTCGGATATTAGGCATGATACTTTTACCTGGAATGTTAAGTAATTACAGCAGCGTGAGTTCAAATACAGCTCATGCAGGCTTCCATCCGGTCGTGGATGGGAAGGTCAGTCGGTAACCTGTGGATAGTCTTGGGTTTCCCCCGCTCTCTGTCCCGTTTCCTTCCACCATAATGCTTGTTGTACAAGCGAAAGATTCTTGAGTACCGCGTAAAACGTCAAAGACATCAATAAATGCGTAATTACAGCACACTTTTACCATGTAACAGAACTATTCGGTTTCCCGGGTAATATTGGGCCGATCACCAGGGTCGTAAACAATAACCTAGATGACTATGTACTAGTCCACGATTAAGATTTCTCCAACAGATTTGTATACAGGCGCCAGCTTTAGAGCATAAGTGAAGGATCATTACTGTATTTCTAGTTATCACTGTTCTCATAAAATATAATATATGATCCGAGTGCAGAAAGAATAATCAAAGACTGGCTGAGGTTAGAAATTTGCTTCCTTGAGGCGACGTGGCGGTGTCATAAATGAGTGGTGTGCAACAGAGAATAAAGGAAACAGTGGTACTAGATGGCGGGCCACTCGAGACTAGGGCATTGTGATAACCTGTCAATGTAATTATTAGCTGACTATTGATTCGCAGTAGAAAACAGACATACCAGAAATTCCCTGGATTTCACTAGTTTCCCTGGATTGTAATGCAAATATTTGTTTAGCTCCATCATATCTTTCCGTAAGGGTGACTCAGTCTTAAGAGAAGGAAAGCATGTTTGGTACGTAAAGAACCTTTATGGCCTATCTCTCAGCCTCGACTCAGTGAGTAGCCCATGAATACGATCACGTTCATGCTATTAAAAGTGTTGTGTGTATCTGTATATCTGTAATATATGCTGAACACAAGGGTTGTAATCTAAGAACATAAGCTATTTGGATGTGTATCAGTGATAAGAGGCACTTCTTCGTTTCTTATTATACGTGTTGCTTTGATTGTATACTGTGAGAAATAGGGCAAAAATCAAAAACAGAAATTTAGAACTGACATCGATTCATTTCAATATTTTGGTGCGTTTCTCTGCTAATTTCACATCGACTTATCGAATGGACCAACAGTTCAGCAACAACCGTGCTATGGTCTGTTTTTTCTTAACTTGTATGTTATATTCGACGAACTATCTTTGGTCTTGTGTTATGTTTCAATAACTAAAGATAATTTTGGTAGAGAGTAGGATTGAATTTTGCAGAGAGCTGAATATAGGCGAAGAGTTGAAAAGACAGGACAACAGTATAACGGTTGTGTTCTTAGGACATTTTGCACTGTTTTTTTTACCATAGTGGATCCAATGTCCTATAAAGAATAAAAGAACAAGTTGATTACAATATCGCACTGCTATAGGATGGCATGGCGGAAATGAAGTTGTATGTTTGTATGTATGCATGAGGTTTAACGTCGTACTTAACAATTTTTCAGCCATTTTATTGGCGAGGATCCATTAGGTATATATTGTGTCTTCTTGTGGTAGGGCGTGTTCATGCCGCCAAAGTGCTACCGCCAATGAAGTATTACGAAGAAGACATCAGACATGACACCTTACTCAGTCACATTACATTGACACCAGAACAGACAGTCATCTTTCCTTGCTCTTACCTCTTATTTTTAAACGCCAAGGGAGGCACCAACAAGTACGATTTATGAAGTCTTCATTATGACCCGACGCTGACTTGGAAACGTGTTTATAAGATCGTAATGATCTTTTCACGAAAAAGTCCAAAACACTGTTTAGTTAAGAATAAGCGAAGAATCCAAATCACGTGCAGTTCGGGTCGTCAGTCAATAAAACAATATCCTAAGTCCAATTAGGAAAGATCTATGTCATTTCTAAAATTACCATCAGAATCTGTAAAAAGTACACATAATTTTAAAGAATGATATGTATTTTGAAGTAGAAACAGTCAGCAGTTTCCAGTGATGTCGGATAGGCACACTTGTTTAATTCAGTACGTTAACACTGAAAAGTATTTATCTGAATTATACACAATACCCTGCTAAAAAGCAATAAAAAGTATAAGGGCATTTCAGTTACGCTCTTATTGCAATTGTTCATATAAACACAGCGGTGATATTGTGTATTTGAATTATACACAATACCCTATTATAAACCAATGAAAAGGTGTAAGGGCATCTTAGTTACGGTCTTATTGGAACAGTTCATACAAACACAGCGGTGATATTAAAACTGTACCATGTTCACAGGACATTTAAATGAGATCAAAATGACGACATTACCGTATTCCACATCTATTCACAACAACCTATAATTCTGAAACTGTACATTATCTTTATTTGAACAGTAACACACGGTGTGTACATATATATCGTCATGTGTAGCATTTATGTCCTGTAAGAAATGAGATAATTTTATTCTGCGTCACAAGACATTAAAACCTTGGTCTGTCAGTGATACTCTAACAAGGAAGGATACTCTACCAAAGAAGGATGCTCTACCAAAGAGGGATACTCTAGCAAAACAAGGATACTCTACCAAATAAGAATACTCTATCAAAGAGGGATACTCTAGCAAAACAAGGACACTCCAGCAAAATAAGAATACTCTACCAAAGTAGGATGTTCTGGCAAAACAAGGATACTCTAACAAAAAAGGATACTCTGCCAATCAAGGATACTTTACCAAGCAAGAATACTCTCCTTAATGTCTCCAATCTAAGATTCTTGAATTCTACAGTTAACCTAACACTCTAAATGGGAAATATGAGCAGAGCGATTGAGGACCCTCCTACGACGTGTGCGTAAATTTGTGCAAGCGAAACTTTCCCGATAACACACACTGAAGTGATACCTCGCCATAACAGTTACACCTGTCGCAAAGCTACGCACGATTTCCAGAAAGGGGCAGAGGAGTTCTCCCAGTCAGTGTCAAAGTTGTCATAGCTGATCGATTTCCGCTTAACCGCGGCCAGGCGATGTATAACCATCAGTGTTTATTACATCATTACCAACCACATGACTCCATCATAACAAATTTATTCAAATACCATAAACGTAGACCTCGCAGTCATGGAAGGCGGATGTTCAAAAGAAACATGATTCACAAACACGTTACAGTTATGTATTTAGTAGGATTGTCGTATGACACTAATAGCATGTATGTTCTACGCACAGTATTATATGCACTGCACTGAATTTACTAAAACAGGTAGTTCAAGACGTATCCAATAACATACACAATTTCTATGTTCCTCCTCACCTTCTAGGTCTGTGTCAAGACATATCGTATTTTCGATTGTATTGCCCTGTAACTACAACTGAAACTCAACACGATCGACTCTTTCTGAAGACAAAGTATTTAGAGAGAAGCCTTGATTTAATTAACCTAGCACGCATCTTTAATGAACCTGATGTTCATAGTCCTGTGCCTAATTATTTTAATATCCAAGAGCCACCTTGCATATCCTATGAGTATACAAAGCCTATCGCTTCCCAAATGTTCAATTATTCCCAGGCCATCAAGGAGTTCTATTTGGCGACGTATACTTCTGGTGGCTATAACTGTGATTGTGAATCCTCAGTTTTTACCCACGACAAATGTAAACATGTCCTGACTGGTGACCATAATATTATTAAGAATCATGATCTAAGGAATCTCTTTGTGAGAGGTCCTAAGTATAGAGAAAACAGAAATGTCAACATAAGATCTAACATAAAAAATATCATCTAGGCGCTTGAGTAATATGTTAAGAAATGGTCAAAACGGGAGAAAGTGGATTCTTGAGATTGTCAAAAAGAAGGTTAGTTTAGCTATACACCGTATAACATTGGTGCCCTAGCTAACCACTCATGGTGTGTTACATTATTTATTGAATTACTTGAATTTGTCATTAATAACATCTATGTGAAATTCGGAGATACCATTTACCTACAGTGCGTAGGTATTCCAGTGCGTGACAATTGTGCGACTCTTTTTTTTCATATGAAAATTACTTAAAAGTAATATCTTTAAAGCTCGATCTTTTTCATTTACCAAGTGGTATATTGATGATCTACTGGCGTTAAATAACCCCCATATTGCTCAAGCGGTGAAGGAAATCTATCCGCCTACATTGGATTTAAAGGAGACAACACATAGTCCTGACGGTACATCTTATTTGGATCTATATCAGTAGAAGACGAACAAGGTCTCCTTTCACGCCGCCTTTACGACAAAAGGGATAATTTTAAATTTCATATTGTAAATTATCCTTATTTAGATAGCAATATATCAAAGGGTCCTGCATATAGCGTATACATATCCCACATTGTAGCATTTGTCAGATCTTGCGAAAATTGTGATGACTTTCATCTGCGTCACAAGTTGTTAGTTCAAAAACTAGTTTGTCAAGGATACTCCATCAAACGGCTTCATTCTAAGTTTCTGAAATTTTATAATGAGTATTACTCTCTCGTTGGCAGGTATGGACAGAGCGTTGAGAATCTCTGGCGACCTGCATTGTGATCAACCACATAGACGGCGCTGTTATCCTTATGTACATATCTATCGCGTACATGGCATTTAACAACATAGATGGCGCCGGTTGCCGAGTGTAACCGTCTATCTTGTAGACAGCTTTTTACAGACCAGCATGTCATGTGTAACATCATATATGGCGTTTCTTGTAGTATGAGATCCTTACATATTAACGGGAAAGACGTAATCGTCCGTTACTTTTGAATCACAATCTGTTCGGTTAAGTTCTGTAACGCTAGTCATTTTCAAACTGTATCTAATACGGCTTAACCTGGGGATAGGGGCCGTAAAGGCAGCTATGCTAATTACATCTGCATGATGCCTTTATGAACAGTTGGAATCAAAAGGTGACTGAGATACCTTGTTTAATTGTTACTTGATCTGGAACTCATTTATGAACTACAAATCTGAACTTTGATATGTAATTCATGCCTGGAAAATCAACCGTCTGCCCTGCATCAGTGAAAACTGATGACCGCTTCTCTCTTGTGTGTTACCGGCTTTATTTCTTATCTGTATAATTTCTTACATACCTTTGTCTTTGGGAGCTAGTGTTAAAGGTTGTTTTGGAAATGGATCTTGCGATTATGGACTTGGAACGCACTATAAGGACTACGAATGGTATACGAATGTCGGAAATGACGCTTATATCAACACGTTGCCTTTATGAACAGTTGCACAGGGTGACCCCCCCAAAAAAAGAAAAAAAATCTTTTTGTGATATACCCTTCATTCATTCACTAATTACCCTTATTTTGCGGGACGTGGCAGAAGCAACGCCCGTGAACACAACTAGATCTCAATGGGAGCTCCAGCACAGACTATACATCAAACATTACTCCAAGACAGGTTCGTTCAAGAAAGTGCAGGGCATCAGTTCGAATGTGAAAAATCCCCCTCCAAGAGCAGAATTCAGAAATGGATGGACCACTTCGAGAACTATGGTACACTGTAGAACCTCAATGCAGCCAGTGACAACCGTCCAAGCCATTCAGGACACCTCAGGAAGCGTACAGATGAGCTGGTCGAGGGCGTAAGAGAGTCAGTTCTGCAGAGTCCGAAATGCTGTATGCGCAAGCGAAGTCAGTCCCTCGGTACATTCCGTGAGACTTGCGGGAGAGTGCTAGCAATGGATGTAAAGGCCTACCTATACAGAATACAGACAAAGCAGACCCTTACAGCCTCAGACAAGGAGCAGAGGAAGGCTATGGCAGTCAAGATACTGGAGAAGATAAAGGAGACCCTGACTTTCCTTAACCTCCTTTGGACCTCGGATGAAGCTCACTTCCATTTTGAAGGAAAGGTAAACTCGAAGACAAATGTCTTCTGGTGAACCTCCAAACCCGACGAGGTAGCTACCAAGCCGTTACACTCCCCTAAGTGCACAGTATGGACGGCAATCTCAGACAGAGGCATCATCAGACCATCCTCCATCGAGGAATCTGGCGCGACAGTGACAGTCACGAAGGAGCGATGTGTTGAGGTCCTCAAAACTTTCAAGTATGAGCTGCAGATCCTGTACCCGTCGCTTATGGGGAAATTCTGGTTCCAGCAAGATGAAGCAAGCTCCAAACCTCACACCACAAACCTATTTCGAGATCGGCTGAAAGAGAACTTCGGAATTTTTTGATTTTGTGTGGGAACCTCACAGCCTAGACCTTAGCCTCCAGATTTCTTTCTCTTGGGGCTACCTTAAGGACAGGGTGTACGCAGGGAGACCCAGGATCATCACTTCACATTGAGTCAGTTGAGACATAAGTTGGAATTCATTGTTTTCTTAACATATTTTTAAGAGATATATAGCTTTCCTGATTTCCACATGATGAAATGTGAACAGACATTGATTCTAATCGTTGCTGTAAAGAATATATTAAGATTTCACGTATATTACTCTTTTTGAAATTTTTGTGTGGTTAGTTTTGAATCATCAAATGTAAAATATGTGTTGTCAGGTGTAGACCCAACTATTTGGGTGATTTTCCTCACATTAACCAACTAGTACACAATATATAAGATTTGACCGTTTTATAAAAGATGTACAGCATAGAGAGTAGATCCATAGGAGCGACGACAGTGTGATAGTTGGCAAATGGTCACAGGTAACCGGTAAAATACGGCCTTTTGTCAATTATATAACATGTCAAAAGGCACCAAGAGGCGTTGTCACAGAGTAAAACACCAATCAACCACATAAATAAATAGAATATAATTAAGACGTACAGCATAGAGAGCAAAACCAGGGCAGTGACAACAGTGTGATAGTTGGCAAATGGTCACACGTAACCGGTGAAATACGGTCTCTTGTCAGTTTACCTCACTCAGGGTTTTATTCTAACTGTTCATGTAAATGCATATATAGTAACAAATTACATGCACCCTAACACCATGGCTTAAGCAGAATTAGGTAGGAAAATGCAGTTATGTTAATTGCAATTTACATCACTGATCTAGAATTACTTAAAATGCTGTGTTGTCACCACATTTAACAAACAATCACATTCGCTGATTCGTCCTGCTAAAGCCCTGGTCTATACGCCGGTGCAAATTAAGGTCGCAAGCTTGAATCCAGCTCTTGCCTGTTTTAACTGCGTATTGAAAGTCAGGAAAGTGAGGAGCACTCCGCACTCCGTCATATAGGTGAAAAGTGTATGAGAGCTTGACTAAACGACAATCACCATAGTGTCAACATACTCAAATATTTTTCTCACGGTTAACATTGGCTGTCAGTGTCCGCAGAATCTATTCAAGGGGAAGTAAATGGTGCTCTAACTTTTTTCATAAGATTACTCTCCCTTGACGTGTTACACGCAAGAACGAAAGCGTACATAGCTTTGGACCAATGTGTTTCCCAACAGGTTGCACATCAGATTGTTATTCATTTGCTTTAACAAATTAATGGCTTCAAAACTCACCAGCAATAATGCAACAATTTGAGTATCAGATGACTCAGTACTAGTTCAATTAAATTAAACATTGCGATCTATTTTCAACAATTTCCACATCCATGATGACTGAAGAAATCATCGCTAAAGTTGTCGTATAAGACTTGTTGCGTGGTCTTATATTGTTAGGTAGATTTCCGCGGTTCCGAGATTTTAGTGCACCCGACTCCTCATGACAGCACGAAGTTATTTTAATGAGCGAGAAGGAAAAATTTATGTGGATTTCAGCATTTCGGCTCGGGAATGTATTCACACTTGCAGGAGTGGTAATAAAGGTCCAATTGTCTTTAATGCACACCAGAAATTGGCGTGTGCAGCTGTTTTAAAGTGAATTTAAAGGCCTACTTCGTTCTGCAAATTGCCTTACGGAATAGTCCTACTGGTTTTCTTTAATCCAATCACTGAACGTTAACACAGTGAAAAGATTAAGTCTAAATGACATCCATAAATTAGTTTTTGAATACATTGTGTGAAGAAAATAATAAATATTAAATATGCTAACCTGCTCCTATTTGTTACGTGAGTTATTAAACTTGGTTTGACTGTTATTTACCGTGTACAACCACATGAAAAGTGCTTGTCTAGCTTAGCTGTCTTGCTAGTGGAAAATCCGCTTAATACCGACTTGTTTATTTGATTGTTGCTTAATCCCCTACGAAATAATCCTTTTACTTAAACCACGACGGTCAGCTTTATGGGTGGAGGAAAATGGAATGCCTAGGGTCAAATACTGATCTTTGGGGAGCTCCGTGGTGATAAGTGGTGGCGCAACACACTAACCCAGACTGATCACTGAGCCCAAATTCCGTTCATGCTGGCTTCCTCTCTAGTCGCACGTATGGACGTGTGTCAACAATTTACGGAGGGTAGTGCTCTCCCCCAGGCTCTTCCTCCCACCATAATGCTGGCCGCCGTCAAATAAGTGCGTAAAACAAATACAAATCTTTGGAAAGTTACTGACGAACCTTTGCATGTGTGGTGTACTGGGGTCGACGCCATATTGGTAGAAGCCAAGCGATCTTTACCGTACCTAAGACCCAGCAAACCTAGTCTCTCAACTGACTTCCATCTCTTATTGTCACCAAGGCCCACAGGAGAGTGGAAATATATAGAACATCCAAGTTTGGAAATGTACCACGTTACGACAACACAGCGATGTTTCTTTGTAACGTGACGCCGTCGCGCCAAAGCACAGAAGGGCCAGTCTTCCAATTTTAACATGGGATGGTATATAGCATATATTAATTTAATAGGATTAGATTAAAACTGGTATTCTGAATTGAGGTCGTGGATGGTTTTAGGTGAAAGTTATTGAAGAATTAATGATATTCTGTGTATAAAGCCGCTATACCATTTCTCAGTGGGGCGTCATTCTGTTGGCCTAATGATGTAACACGGAACCAGGGAATTGAACCCGATTGTAGTGTGCCTCACCGTTCGGAATCGAGCACCTTACAACCTAGCCAATCCCATTCCAGATTTATTGATTTAAGATGTGTGTTTATAAGAGTTGGTCCTGTTTAAATAAAACACGTCAATTGTTATCCAATGAAAAACATTAGCTGCATTTGACTTGTACAAGTTTGTTCGTTGCAAAGTTATCCAGCAATGAAAATTGTTTTGGGGATTTTTATTTCGGTGACACGTGCTCGGTTCATATGACAGAAAGTACAGGAATATGCACTGAATTTCATGTCGCATCTCATCGAGTTATGTCCTTGTTGTGGTTTGCCACCTGCAAACTTTTCTCATGTTAAAGTAAAATCTGTGCTTTTTTTGCCCTTCACTTAATTATTAGACAATTCTCAACACCACATATAAGTATATTTTGTAGCTGTGTGCTAAACATCTGGCCGTGGTTGGATTCTTACTCGATGAAAATACCCTGGCAGTATGAACTATGATATTGTTCAGTAAAGTAACACTATTTGATGCCTTTTAAATTATGTCTTGGGAAATGATATTAGTTGTAATTTATAAATTACAGATAAACAACAACATTGCAGCTGAACAATGTAAAGCTTGATCACATGACTACTACCAGTTTTTCGCCCATGAATCCGTGTTTTCGAACCCATCCATCGCCGCCATTTTACATCGGAATATTTTTTCTTCATTTTATTATTCATGAAATGTGTGATATCCAACAAGCTGTAAGTGATTTATCCTTCGCACAAACTACGAAATTATTTTAATAGTCTCAGTTCAAGGACATAAGATGTAAGACACCAATCAAAGAAAGAAAACGCTGTTATGATTACTGAACTTCCTGTTGTTCTCTGTCAGCCTTGAGTCTAAAGTACTGCATAGAAAGCACCAGAAGAACAGCACGAGAAATAAATGAAAGGTGTCATTCCGTCGTCAATCTTAGCAATAACTATGGTTTAATCCTTGTCCTTCAGCGGATTATTTTCGCTTTAGACAGCTTGATTTATTCCCGGCTTTTTATAGTTGTGTCCAGTTGAAAACCATGCATAAACAGAGGCTAACGTGCATGTGAGCTTCATTACACATGCGCAATTCGTACATTTGGGTCCAAGATTTGTCTCCGAACTGAAGATTGAAGATTGGCTAATGCTACCATATAAACATTATAGGTTGCTGATACGCTATAAATTTTTTCACCGCTACTTTGAACCTGGTTAAAATATACTTATTCCACAATGTAACTGTGCATAGATGTAAATATACTGTTTTTCGAATACACAGTGTCTTTTTCGTCTTTTTTTGTCTATCCTTGCAACCTATTTTCAACGAGCAGACAAAAAATGGTTATTCAAGTTACGTCACTAACGTGTTTTCAGGGTCAATGACTGAGGGAGGGTCAGTATGAAGCTTCACTAAAGTCACCAGGCCAGCAACGAATGCTTGTGGATTCTCTGCCTCTGGTCATTGCGTCAACGTTTTGGGGTTGACGTCGCTGTTTTCTCTAGCGTCGGTCCATTTCCGTTTGAATCCATACATGCTCTTGTCACCCAAGCCTTACGGGGATGAGCTGAAATGTGATCCCTGGGCCATGTCGCTGTTAAAAAGGAACGGCAGCGGGCTGAAATACCTGGTCTCGGTAACCTGCAGCGATCAAAGTACTGTCAAGAGGAGAACGGTAACGAAATGTGAAACCTATCCACACCATCACTTACCCCACGCCAAAACGATTTCGACGACACATGCGGCAAAGTAATGCTCACATCATCGAGGATACACACATTGCCGGCCGTCTGAATGGGAAATGTGGAAACGTCATTCGTCCGTAAGCAGTACATTTTGCCACCAGTGACCAGAGCGTCTGACGTACTGCCTGCATGGATGACCGTCAATCATGAACGCATCGCAGGACGACGAGCGCGCAGCCCAATCTCCCACAAACAAATCCACCGATCTTCCGTATGCATGCTTTGTTTCCCGTGGACGTATAGGGCGCTGTCGATCCCTCACGTACTGTAAAATTTTCTGGTGTCGGACGAGCGCTGTTATGGTGTTTCTGTGACTAAGGGTGAAAAGTTTGCAATGGCTTAAGTGTGACTATCCAGTGACAAACAACACTGGCAAATCAGAGCTTGCAGAGTCGTTAAGTACTCACCACTTGGCAAAAGTGTCACGCGTAATTTACTCTGTTAATACGTAATCCGAGGTTGACTATAAGGAATATTAAATTCGCGTGTATATATATAATCTTATTTGTTAAAACGTTTTTAAAATTCTGTAAACTTTAATGCACAGTAACAAAATGCCATGACTTCCAGCAACAATAGCTCAAAAAATGGTGGTCATGTTAGGTTGAATTTTTGTGAGGTTGAAGAGAAGTGCACACTGTATGGGGTGGTATGGCATGGTACCACGCGAAAGTTAGGAGGTATATATTTTTGAGGTTGAAGTTGATAAATTTACTACATAAATAGTAAGGAAAATCAATGTGCTGGTGTAACCTGTAAAGGCTATGTCTCTTTCTCTGGTATTCTCATCTTGAAAAGTAAACGCTCAGGGGAGATAATCAGTAAGGCCACTCAGCGCCCATCTATTTAACTGCGGTCCCGTGGTCCTGATGGGTAAAGTCATCTGGTAACGACATTACAGGTTCACCAGACTAAGCTCCATCGATCTGTAATCCACACGCTTTCCCTTCATATTAACACATCTATCACTGGGAACATGTGATTCCACAAACCCGCATAGGCAGGTCATATACCTGCGGGCATCCCAGAAGTGAGCCGAAACTATAAAACCTTAGAGATCGCGTCGCTCATCAATTTGAGTTTTAAATTTATTGGATACCGTTCCACATTTACCAGATCGGGCGGGCTCTCGGTGTCCCTAATGCCAGCGTAACACACTCCTCTGCGAACTACCAGATGTATCGTGTTCCATAGCGAGCTATCCATGGCCGGCGTACGATGCTGACTGTAGTCGAGATCGGATGAGGTATTACACGAAATGTGAAACAATACCGCTCTGCCTCGGATAGGCAGTTTGCCATGCGGAATTCATTACGAAGACTGCTGAGTTGAGATAAAAGAGATAATTATATATTCATAGCATATTAGTCCTGATAAGCAATTTCTGACCCATGAAAGGTAATACACTTGCTTATCCACTATCCACTGGCCACATTGCAAACTCTTCCATTTATTCTGCGAGCTGGACAACTGTTTAATAATCCAGATAAAAAATGACAAATCACGTTAAAAAAAAACAAAATGTGAAGACATTATCGATTAAGCAATTCGGGGTCTCTGATGATGTATAATGATGTTTTAATTCTATGTCTTTGTTCTGGTTGTTCATAATATCCCACATTACAACAGTTGGCTATGCTTCATGACGTCAATCATGTTTTAATTCTATGTCTTTGTTCTGGTTGTTCATAATATCAATGCCACATTACAACAGTTGGCTATCCTTCATGACATCAATCATGTTTTAATTCTACGCTCTTGTTCTGGTTGTTAAGAAAAAAACATATAACGCGTGATTTCAGTAACTTTTATTTACCTTGAAATTTACAATAATTCTGAACAATTTACAAGGTAGCAATCAAAAACTTGATCAGGGCACATTCGAAGTACCCCCAAAATAACACAGGGCAAAGTTTATCATGACTATTTAACATTATTATGTGTATCAAATATAAGGTGACTATATGTCTGTTAAGATTACATGCAGTAAACTGTGGTCTGTCCACAACCCAAAGTCACAGCAGAAATCATCTTCTTGTGAAAATACTGTGTCGATGCATTCATACAATATCTAAGTCTACCTGTGTTCGTGTAAAAAGGGAATCTGTACAAATATCGGACTGCTATACTGAAGGTCGAGATCTGTTCACTAAAGCGGTGGAAAAAAGCAACTGTGTCATATTCGGTTTTGAAAGGCACAAAGAAATGTGAATGTACAGAATATGAGAAAAGATCGAGATCACTGATTATATAATTCACACAGGCATGCATAGCAAATGTTTTTGAAAAAAAGCCCGGAGATATAGAACGGGGATATAAAAAAAATCAACCGTATAACAATCAGTTTTCGCATAGAAGGCTTACGTGGTATAAGAAAACATCTTGGGATAATACAATGGAAGAAACCCGGTCTCCAATACGATTAATTGCATCTGTATAGAAGAAAGGTATTGATAAACGATGTGCAAAAAGATCGCGGTATAGATCTGTTTGTAGAGAACACTGTCACACTTGTGATAAGGAGGTTTCCATTGCACACACCAGCTGCATAAAACAGACATACAGACCAACTTTTGGCCCAAGACAACACACCGCTGAGATTTCCGATCATTCCTGAGGATTCGCACTTTAGAATAGTTCGGGGATATAGATTACTAGCTCCCAACACTATTCAGATAGGTACAAAGCAAAGAATAATCAAGTTTCATTTGTTTATAAGTTAAGATGGCAGACCGTCAACTATAAACGTCACGCCTCAGATTAATGCGTCTTGTTAATACTTGTAAGAACATTTCAATGACAGCCATGTCATCAGCTGGACGTCGCGTCACCTGGCGGATTTGACCATCCTCGATCTTGCAATATCATATCTACGGTGTGTTCGTGTTAAATCATCAAACGTTGTCAGATCTGACGCTTGTTAGCTCGCATAACTGACGGTAAAAGATGACGAATCCCCGGGTGCTCGGTTGAACACAAGCCATAATCTGTCGCCGTCATTATTACATGGTTAATTTGAGTAAGGTGTCAATATACAAGAGTGGGGAGAGGGCAGGCAACAAGGAAAGTGGGTGCCACTACCATAGATAAATTACTGCGCCAAATCTGCCAATACTGTTCTGCCGTCTTTTTTGCCCGCACACGACTGTGTGTTCCACATGCCTTTGGCTATGTAGTAAACCCACACTAAGTCTGTTATAGTGTATTTCTTTTAGAGAGTCGCCTATATTCAACTGTTTGATTTTACAGACAGCTGAATATAAAATCATTGAATAAAATAAATAGACTATAACAACTACAACTACTACAGCTATCACGGCGGGTTGACCATTTGCTCACAGACCAGTTAACATCCTGAGTGACAGTAAAACCTGGCACAAACGCAATTGCATAGATTTAGTTTTGAGAGGTCGCCGCTACGGCCAGCGCCTCGGTACTGAGACGAAAGCTTATCATTCCGTCTTCTTTTTATGGAAATCTGGATTGCTTTTCTCAAAGCTTAGACTCGTTGAGTACGTGATATAGAGTTTCAGTCTGACACAACCTCCTGTCAACTGCACGTGACCATATGACTGACATGCGCATAAACAAGCAATAACAGACCAGGTGCCAACTAGGCCCGTCCAGTGTCTAATCATGTGACGTCATCAATGGTCCGTCTCGCACGTCCCATCCCACAAAGATGTCCAGTATTTTAGTACAAATATCCCCGTTAACAGCACAGGTAAGTAGTGCACGCGCGGATGGTGTGCAGTCTTCCATCCGCTGTTACACAGGTGTTTTCCACACATACACAGATACCCGTTTCCGTTACGCTCTGTCCGACACACTCCGTCAATCATCGTGATGTGAAAGTTCAGTTCGTTAGAACAGGTTCTCTCCATGTACAGTATGCCTGAAACAAAAGTAACCAGATGTATACATGCGTAGAAACAGTTATTCGCATAGCAGCTGTCAAGCACGATGGACGCTCTAGGTCACAAGGCCAATTCCCAAAACGACGGTTAACACAAACCACTAAAAAAAGTAAATATAGTACGAAATCATGCAAAGAGAAGCAATCAACAGTTTTCAATGATGTTGCAAAGACGCAAGGTATATTTTAGGAGAATGACTGAAATGGAAGCCTAGCCACACAATCCACTCCTAACTTCCAACTAGTCATTACTTGAGTTCGATAAAATTAAGTGACTATTTATTTAATAATAAGTACTTAGTATCTGTACTCTCAAGGTAGAGTAAATCGGATCGTGCAAATGTATCGTGCATTTTAGCATTAGTGTTCAAATCGCCGACGTTGGCATTTTGTTTCACTTTAACAATTATTGCGAACCCTGAGTATGCCTAACATATTAAAAAGGTAATAATGACATCACTTTGAAATTTAGTAAACTTCTCTGCTTGTATGTCAGTATATGACAGCACATTTTCAAAAACTCAACACACACGATGCCATTTGTACTTTTCTGTACATTATAAGAAATACTTTGTTTTTTTCTTCATTTCACAAGTCGAAACTTCAAATTACGCCATGCGAACCTGTTTTTAGGCTTTATACAGTTTATGAAAGGCCATAGGATTAAGATACACAAAACATATAAATAAAGAGTGTGAGAGTGGAACAATGGTGCCGAACAAGATATGACACCCATGAAAATAAAAGTTGTAGAATGCGTGATCATGTCTATAGCCCACCTTTTCTGTAACGTGTCCATTTGACGCAGACGCCAGTTAGACATTCCCTCTTCACCACGTGTGGGTTGTTGACGTCTATCGGATCGGCACAAGTACTGTTCCCAGCTTTTCCGAAGCAGAAATAACATGTTATTGGTTCTGAAACAAACGAAAAAATCCTGGTAGATTAGTGGAACCTTTTGTATGGTAATCCATTAGGTGGAAAGAGCTGTAAACGTAATTAGCAATAAACCCTGCGAAACACTCATTTTTGTATAATGATCCCAACTCCCATCAGGCAGTGGTTCAAACTATGCCCTACAAATTAAGCACTGGGTGAAGTTGGGGCTTAAAATTTGCTACGCCGTGCCGTTAACGTACACGTTTTGGATAATGTTATTGGTAACCTGGCAACGAATCACTTCATTTGTAAACTAGACAATTTAATAGTTATATACCATTTACTCGTTAGTGCTAAGGTTCTGTTTCATGGAAACGCTCGCACGTGGGATCTATACATCATCTATACCAGTGAATCAGATAATGCATGGTCTGTGTCCCGGCACTATATATTACTTTCTACCATCTTATGCAGGAATAGCACACCACATTAAACCTTGGTGGTCATGGTGCCAAGACAGAGCGTTAAGAGGCTGAAAGGCAACATCGTAAGGGAATTATTGAGACCTTCGAGAGTAAATAGTGTTATGGGGCAATTATTTCGTCTTTGGTGTACACTTCAATGGCCAACACTGACAGCAACAATCAAATATTTTAACTACTGTCAAATGACCAGTATATTTTTTTTTAGCGCAAATGCAAGTGCCATAATGAACAGCAGATGTACTTCATATCAATATCTCTAACGACATTCTGAGAACAAAAGCGACTTGGGATATATTTATGATTGTCGATATATCATCCTCAATACATATATATCCAGTAAAAGTTACTACCGTCTAGTTGCTAAACAGAGTACAAGAGAAAAGGGATACACAAATGCCAGATAATGCGAATGATAACATATTAATTTCAAGAAAAAATCTGAGCATTAACCGATGATGGGCTCCTCTACGTCTGAAAATGTCTAGAAATCAAGAGATATATGTCCAACCGTGAAATCAGAGAATGCGAATGGCATAGATTTCCACACGTTTTAATTAGAAAACATGTTGTAACCTCTCTCCTATGTGCGATGTCTGTTTGTGATGTTTTTTGCTTACAGAACGATAAGCAATCTAGCCAGCATGTCTGTAGTGGAAGTATTGACTGATTACCACTGAAGGTTGTGTTTAAATTTCCCCAAAACCACAAAATCCAGAGATCGCTTTAGTGCCAACTGTGGTACAGACGAGGAACATTTTCGTTGATTTCTGCCCATTTGCAACAGAATAACAAAAACGAACGGTTGGCATAAGAAAGGTCAAGAAAAACATAAATGGTAATGTGTTCGAAAAGCAGACGAGCGGGAGGTCTTACAGATTCGCAAATAAAATCGATCAAATAAAACCATAGTTGATGTCACAATTTCCACCCACGAGGCAAATAGTGGTTTCTTACTGGCAATCATGAGGGACCATCAGTATTAATTGAAAATTCCCCTTTAGGTCATGCAAACAGAACGGCATTGACACAACTATGATAGTTCGGCCAATAATAACGAGTTCCATCGTGATCGACCTTGCCGAAGACAAATGAATGTACCCGATGGCAGACACTAATTACTGAGAGCAGACTTTTGATCTTTTTCATAACCATGACAACCTGATTGAGAAAGAAATGTACATGTATCTTTTATTGGATTTGCAAAGAGCGAGAGGGATAAAGTCGTCCGAGACACTCCAGCGCTTGTGCTTAGGAAGTTTTCATCTCTAGACGTTTGTATAAGGAACCGTCAGTTAGAGATCGTATATATATATATATATATATATATATATATATATATATATATATATATATATATATATATATATATATGTTAGCTAGATGTAGGTATTCGTAATAAAAGACTTTTAATCTGGTGTTTTTAATCTATACAAGCGACGGTTTCTCAGTCATACTACTTCCATCCATTCAGCACATAATAATCGACATATGGCGCGGTAAACTACGCCAGGGCAAGTAGCAGAATGTTAGACGAGCAGGTGATGCGCCTTTTGTTAACATATGTAGATCCAGTGGCGTCAGGTAAACCCATGGCAAAGGTCACAAGGCCAATCTTCCAGTCACCTAATTTTCGACGGCGACAACTTCTTGCGTTATCTCACTTTGATTCAACAGCTCTACTAAATTTGATAGACTGGATGTACCATTGCCATCCGTGGTGCCAAGTGTATCCAATATTGAATTTAAACAGTCTGGTATTGTGGTGAAAATGTGATTACAGGCGCATAGAGCAAGTGGCGTACAGAATTGGAAATTTCTAGACGTTCCCTGCGGAGACTAATATCCCGGGCATTGGATTCAAACTCCGGGTCGATTTCATTAGAATGTGTATAGCATTGGAGTGTTGCGGAGCGTATACACAACGTGGACATCACTTAAGCATGTTAGTGGAAATCACCTCTTCTTCTAAAACACAAATAAACTGACAACCGTCTAATATGTCCCATAAGGTAGAAGTTTTGTACAAAAGCAGGAATGCTAAAACTGCAATTTTCCTCATGCAACCATTTACGCAACTGAATTAAGGTTCAAGGAAACGATTAGTATGCTCATGGTAGTTTTGAATCACATCGTTATGAAAATGTCCTGTCTTAAAAAGTGACAGCTTTCCAGATATTAGCAGCAATAATGAATATAGACTGCATTACTTATCTGACTTCACATTTATTTCCTTCAAGCAGTTACACGTCTCATATCACTTCCCCAAATGGGAGCGGATCTAGGCGGAATTGTTAGGATGTGCCACTTTCAGCCGCTAGGAAATACAAGACACGGTTTCAATTCCGATCTTTTCCGAAACTGCCCCACTTTAAAGGGATAGAGAAACGTTTCATATTGGCTAGTCCAGGCTATGGTAGATTTATTCTAGCGTGACAAAAGCTGAAGAGTTTAACCTGGGGAACCCCTTTTCCACTGTCAACTAATCAACGTCGAAATCTATGCCTTTAACTGTTAGTTGGGCAGACAGTAAGCTACCGACAGTCGTTATCTCGCTGTTTGCACTGTCAGACATTCATTAAAAACATGGTATACGTAACACCTGAGAAAGTTTGTACGTAACTTATCAAAGATTGGTGGTTTATCCCGTGCACTCCTGCCCCCCCCCCCCCACCCTCCATAATACTAGCATCTTTCGTATAAGTGGAAATTTCTTGAGTATAACGTTAAAGAACAAAATAGGTGACCCCAAATATCCATAAATTAAATGATTTAGGGTCTCATATTTAATGTTTATTTAAAATATATTAATGTTTTATTCTAGTGCCTGTGATGTAAGGCTTAAGGTTACTTCAGCGTGTGGGCGGCGTGTGATCTCGGGCAATGTGCTGTTTTCATTTATTGCTTCATACCAGGGACGAATTTAGACCACACTCAGCCGTGAACAGCCGATATTTCGATTCGCTGGAAGTTTTTAACGGCTTATAGTGTGGAGAAACATTAGCTTTTGCTGCTTGAAAAACGTTATTCATTTTTTCTCGTGCGACTAAACTGAGAATGCTGTGTTTCATTGAAAAGTCCATTTAATGGAAGGCGTTCAGAGTGTATTGTGGGCAGTTGGAAAGACCCAATATTCGAGAGAAGGTTTTACCTTGTTAAGAGGTTTTCATTTCACAGTCTTAAATTGTAAAACTGGTAAAAATTTTTAAACGGGTATTCTCTAAATTTATTGAATTCTTCTGTTTTTGTATTAGATACCAAAGTACTGCTATAGTGCTGTTATAGGGATTAAAGTATTATGATAATAACGGACCTTTTAATGTTTGGTGTAGTAAAAATCTGCACTTATATATCAACGCGAACGAGTCTGCTAGGCGATATTCACACGAACAGCTGTTTGCGAAATATCTGTGTTGCAATATGGTGAAATAGTAATGAAGATCAAACGATCGCACTTCAAAGGGGCCAGCCGTGACACATTTACTGTTGAGACAAGCAGTGTACTAAGGCATGAACTACTGTGTCTGTACATTTGAGTATGTGGACAAACTCCCCAAGCTTCATAAACTTAGCACTTGCAAATGGCTGACAGAATTAATCATTTAAATTAGTTATTAATACATTTAAACATCAAAGACAAACAAAGAATCCAAATACAGTACACGCCTGATAGGTTTCAAAAACATATCAGGGATAGATGAGTGATAATTAAGATACTGAGTGTCAGCGATTCACTGCATGGAAAGCAGTGCCAGTCTATGTCAAGCACGTTAAACTGTGGTCAAGATCCTACTGGTGCCATGTTACGGATCAACTACTCGTATCTCTGTGCGTATTGTTCTCCGCGACAGTACCTGTCCGGAGTGAGTTACCGTATGTTGTTATTGAAATATTGCTATTGTCATAAACATTTTATCGAAATGTCCAAGCATATTTAATGATCTTTTCATCGGTCTACAGTTCTGACGATATTTCCGCGTGGTAAACAACTTTGTGTGTGTTGACAGTCTCGGTCCTTTCATGTCTCTTATTGATTTCTTTGTCAAAGGACTACAGTTAAATGTCAGGTATCGTGAAGAGTAAATCGATACATAATAACAGTTCGCACAGCGCCGTCTAGTCAGCAGACACAGCTGCTAAAGAGTTTCAGTGCGACTTGTGTCGGACATAACAGCACTTACATCAGCATTTACCAAAGATGCGATTCGTCTGGCACACCCTCTACTGTCATGACGTGAGCTCGCAGTTGTACTCTCACGCCTAGTGTAATTTGTTTATAAGATGACTCATAAAATACAGCATGCATGTTGCATCACTTAGATCGCCTTAGTAAAGGCGAACAATCAACAGTTCAGCGCACCTAAACTATTTTACCCTCTAGATAACTGACACTGCGGTGGAGTTGTGAATCTAATAATTGTGCCTCATTTGACCACAAACACGCCACAGGACCCTTCAGGACATTATTCATTTTGCACTCTAGTGAACATCACTCACGCAACAAGCAGCACATGGTTTAAACAACATAGCTTTGGCTGAGAGAATGAAACATCAAGACTTACCTAACATCTCTACAATGACTATCGTAATACTGACGTCAGAAGGATTGGTTAAACCACGAATAATCCAAAACATATAAATTCCAAATAAGTTTCATCAACAGATAACTCTTAAACTGATAACTAATAACTGCTAAATGCTTAATTGACGTTCATTGACTTCAAAACCTTTGGCACAATGACCACTATGACATACTAACCAAAATCTGGATACATATTTACATCTTTATTATAAAGTTGCGGATGCGGTGTTGATTATAGAAAATGATGAACGACAGTTATCTAAAAATACATTAAGAAATATTGTAAGCTTTTCAAAAGATCATTACGATTTTTTCTTTTGAAACCAGATTAATTCCAGAAAAGTATTTTTCATTTATGTATTTGTTTAAAGCAGTACTGGATACTTTTTGACTTAGATGACAGTGGTATAGTGCAGTGAACACTTTTGTCACCAAATCTATAAACGTAAAGCCTCATCCGAACCAGCCGATCGACTATGCCAACAACTTTTTGACAGCCTTCTTGTTGATGTTTTATTGTTACCATAAGAATGATATAATTTTCAACCCTCCTATTGAAATTCCTCAGTTCTTCTGTTCCACTTGACAGCGGTCTGAGCAAACTGCTATGTCCACTGCGTTCGTAATAGATAATCAAAGGGAGAGCATAATACGCCGTATAAACCCTTTGTCAGATGTAGTGATATCGTACTCGTTTAGTGCACAGTCAGGAAATCGTTGGAGAGCCTTTGAAGTTAGAACTTTGACTTAAACCCTTCAATGCACAATGCTTTTCGTGCTATGAATTATGTTTAACATTTTTAAGATGTCCACGGCATTACACACATAACCATATCACGTGTTCTTGGTGTTTACATGTAAATTAAGCTTTCAAGGATGATTCTGAAGGGAAAGTAAATATTCGTTCTGTTAGGTCCCAAGACCTCTGTGCTGCCTGACCCTAGCGGCAAGCTGAAAGCCTCAGTGTCTCATTGTGCATGCAAGACCCGTTCTTCCGGGTACGAAAGGAAATGTGTTTCTGACAGAGTAGTTTATTCTGGTAGAAGAATCAACCGATTGGTGCCTGAACTGGGAAGAGGTGTAGGAATGGAAATATATAAATATTTACCACTCAAAGTCAACAGGTATTTGGAGCCATCAGCGACAACAGGCCATCTTCCGCTAATAGTTTTGAATCCTGTTCGCGATGATGACCAAATCCGTTTCATATAAACAGTACAGTTTGTTCGAGATATAAAAATGACCTTAAAATACCTAAGCAGCCTATAAATAAAGCCTATATTGGCTAGTGGACGCCTACATCTAACTATAACCTTACCTAATGTATAGTTCAACCAGGTACGAGAAATCATTTGCAATGGTTAAAGACATAACGCTGTATTTTGTTTCCTTTCTCTTATAGATTCTTCATTCAAATTTAAAATTCAGAAATGGCCAACAACTGCATGGAGAAAATGAATTTCCATTCAAAGTATTTTTGAAGAACGGTCATATTTCGAGTTTCCACTTGTTTTTTTCAACAAGCATTCGCACTGACCTTCAACAATGCTTACATGTTCATGAGGAGGGACACCGAGGGTTAATATAATGCGGATTGTCAGCATATTTTGGCGGTTTATCTGGGATATAAATGTCGCGCAGGTGTTTTCAGAATCTCAGGCCCTTTCTGCGCCTTCAAGGGTACACAGTGTCGAATTCATTTTCCTGAACTTTATATGAAACGAGTGCACACAGAAACAGCAAGTAATGTGTGACAAGAAGACCTGATTTTGCAATTGTGACCAAAATCACAAGGTCTTAAAAGGTTCGTATTCGATGGTAGCTTGGTGTGAGAAAATCGATAGGGAATCATGTAGAAATGCGAGGATCGATTGAGTGTACAAGTCACAGAGACTACGCATGACCCCGGCTGGGATTTAGTTGAGTGAAGGCCAGGGCAGACAATGGATCTCATCATTAAATGAACATCAACAGCACATCCACACAGACTTCCGCCGTCTGAAGAATTATCTCCACTCGCCCACTCTGCTAGCTGTACAGATTTCAGACCCTCTGGCAAGCAGTGCCAGCAAACGGTCTATGCACGGAAATGACAGACTGGCAGCTACGTGCCTTATCCCATCATGCCACAGACTTTGTCCACAGCAGTGGTAAAGAACTGCAACTTGTTAAATATTCGAATAGCCTCCCAGCCTACCAACGAGTAGCTTATCAAAGCAGATATATCAACCCTGTGGCAGAAGAACCAGCAATGGACTGGAATTGTCCCGTCGGTCGGATTCATCTACGGTTGACGAACCAGCTCACTCAGCTCTAATATCAGCATGTGTGTGGCGCTCAGTGTCTTTGCTTATCAAATGTTACGATAAGGGTAACCGTGCAATACTGGACCTCTGTATGCGATGTTGAAAACATTCGTTCAATGTTGCACATTCTCGTGTAATATACGTGTAGAACATCGCCCGGTAATGCGAAAATTCTTGGTACAATGTTGGACATCTTCATTGCAATGTTGGACAGCTTCGTTTCATACAGAACACCTTTGCGAAATACTGAATTTGAGTTAGCATTATAGGAAAATCTTCCTTCAATGTTTGACATCACAAAACCCGTTATATAATGATCGTTGCCATTGTTAAATCAGTGATAGTACAACAAAACACAAGCGCGTACAGAAAAATTTAAGTTGTTGTCTAAATTTAGTGTTTCGAAAAAAAAAGCATTTGATTTAGCTATTCTACACCAGCGTAAATAAACGATACCTTAATTGTCCAAAACAAGTAGAACTAATTACATACCTGAGACTGATAATAATTAGATTCATTAATTTAATAACTGCTATCGCTGCAATGTTACTGGCCAGCAATGCGTCTGTATCATATTTACATTCCAATCTCTATGAATACAAATGCTAAATACAAAATAACTATATGTATATTATAATACTGTCTGTGACAATCCAGAATGCAACGTAAGCACATTCCGGAAATATCATCTCCGTTCTGCTGACAATACCTTTGCCATCGCCATTCGATTACATTTTCTTTGAGTACGAATAACTAATCGATCAAACAGCGGTTCCATAGTACACTGTTATGAATTAACGGTCAGATACACGGTTACACAACTATCACACAATGAAATCACACAGATTTCCAATACGTTCCAATATCCAATTTGGAACTTGGCATGTGTCATGGTTTAACTCTTGCAATCATCACGATTATACGTTGTCAGATTGAGAAGTGAAATGGTGTAACATCAACCTGCTGTCAAACTGACACACGGCAGTATCACGAAACTTACGTGGACTGTGGTTCGATAATTGTCGTAAATATAAGTTGATTATCCAGGGACAATTATCTGCTTCCCCGCTCATATACTCAGTCTGCATATGGCACAAGCTTTTCTCCAGGCGAGCATGTGGTATTTATAACTCGGCAAACAGTTTTTGGGGGATTCACAGCGTTTCACCAAATATAAATGATGTTATTTGTTGATCAGCAGGATTATGACATGAGATCAGATGACTAACAAGCTATTTCAGCCTTACATCCAGTGCAGAACCAAGGTTCAACAATCTTAAAATAAAGATCAAGAGGAGCTGAGGAGCTGAAAGTTAACTAACTTTCTCAGAGGAAAATGGACTGTGTATAATACTGTACTGTACAGCAAACCACAATGAAATAGATGCCTCGATTAGATAATCGGTGCCAAAACCAAATGATGACGGATTACGGACTTTGATGTACGTCTTTATATAATTTATTGGGAATAGATATGTGCTGTATTTATAACGTCCCTAACGTTTGAACCATTGGCTTCTAACGAGTTATATTGGGAATTGTCCAAATTGAAGCATATCCCATACAGTCATCTTAGTCTACCGTCGACAATAAATGCGTTTCTGCGTGACTCTTGCCCTGTATGCATGCATAATCTGGCTGTTTCAGCATTGCAGACACTCCGTCGCCCGCTAATCAATTTATTACTGAAATCAGAGACTATTTACATCACCCACAGACACAAAAGCAACATAAAGCTGTTAGGGAGGCTGGAAAAAGCGACAGCTTGGACCCATAACTGCTTGAACATGAGACTGGTATCTCTATTTGACAATTTGTGATTGCCAATGAAAAAACACATATACGACTGCAAGCAGCAAGCATTTCAAATTGTAGCTTAGCTTAGCGGGATTAACTGATGCATTTTACAAGGCGTGGCCAGGGCTGTAGAGAAGAAGTAATTGTGAAAATGATCATCGAGTATACTCGTTCGAATGCTATCAAGGAGGTACAACCTGTACAGAACTTAAAATCTAACAAACATGGGAGATTTTGTTTAGGTTCCAAACAAACAGCAACACAAATGGGTCTTTATGTCATCAAGCCTGAGACTTTCTCCATCAGTATAGCGTGCCTATCGTTTTCAAATCGGATGGAAAAGTTTGCTGTCTTTTTAACGTGGCGCAGATCGACTAAGACTTGTTTGAATGTGTAAACGCGTATTTTCGCATTATACGTTCAACTGTACAGTGTCTTTGTTATCTCTGACAGTCACAATTGTAATTCACTACTGTACAGTCAATTGTCTGTCACCATCACTGGATTTTTAGTAACGATGAACAGTGAATGGGGATATCCTGCCGGTAATTCCATCCTGCCGATGACCCATGTTGAATGCGTGTCTACCATGTGAGTGAGGCGGACCAGATAAAAAAAAACATGTAGTCCACTGAGGTCTAAAGGACAGGGAACATTTGATAGCCAGAACAGCGCGACGCAATAGAGTATAATCCTCGCAAATGTAGCATGTGTTTATGTTACATGTAACATAAAAGTGGTCCATGTTAGCACTCAAAAGCGACAGCTAGGCTTTGAACAAAATGGCTTCGTTTTCATGTAAGCAACAGCTTCAGCATGTCCGTTCTCTCATTTCTTCTTAAATCACATAGTTTTTGTTAGATCATCACAAGAACTCATGTTCTCACAAGGTCACACTTTTCATCGAACATTACATCTGTACATGTAGTTTTTATATTCATCAAAAGTGTAGTTGAAAGATTTAATCTGTAAAAGAACTCTCAAAAGCTTTTTAGGTTTAGTGTGAGAATGTTGTGCAATGAAAATAATAAAAAGGTGCTAAGTAAACCACGAGGGAGATGAGAGAGCGTTTACTACGAGCACATGAAGGTTAACACAGGCTGCTTACTCAGATACTGCAGTGGTGTGAAATCTTAAGCTGAACTACTATTTTCTGGCACGGAGTTTGTGGGAGGAGAGGGAAACAGTTAGGGACGTTGAGCATAAATAAGGAATATACATATATATGCGTGTACAGGGTTCAGCTCAGTGTGTTTAGTCGCTATATGTAGTGAGGTGATTCTTGTCACGTTTTCTCTATTATTTGCCCGTGACTAGTATTCCCCTCTTAAAATACTGAGAATTCACATTCTCTTTTCCCAATAAAAACTAAACAAAGTTAGTACTATAAATGTATTTGCGTAGAACACCTGTTGGAACAAGTCTATAGTGGAAGTGTCCAGGATGTTATATGCACCGCTAGCAGGGAGTAATTTTTCTAATGCTAAGTTCATTGTAATGACGTCAATGGCGAGATCACATTCAAAAGTGGCTATATATAGAAATCAACTTAAATAAACACAATTAACACGCGTTAGAAGATTATTATCTAAACATCAATGTATATTTAGCAGATACCTTTTGGAGTCATCTCTCATTGTTTCCAGAGAAGGACGGCAATGGTGGTTCCCACATGATTCACTGCCCCATTTCTTGTGTCATCATCATATATATATATTTTTTTTTTCTACTCGCGATTCACAAATGAAACAATAAATAATTAAATAACCCATATGCACGGATGTTTTGTTTGATCAAAAACATTCATAACTAATTCAATGACGCAGTCCTGACGCCACAAGGTCTTGCGTTGAGGACATAAAAACACCCGAAACAGCCATCCCCTAGTTTATAGTATAGGAGACAGGAGACATCCCGTCTTATGCTATGCATGCATGCAGTGTATACTACAGCTTGACACACACTCTCATAAAAAGCTGGAGATCCGCCTACCAGGGCATTATAATGACCGTATATATTTTTTAAAAATTATTCAGCTTAAAAGTTTTATGTTGCTTACCTGAAAAAGGTGTGCCATAAAGGTGATGGTCTTTTATGTAGATGTATATTAGAGATAAACTTTCTTTGATTACCCACCAGTAATCAAAGATTAAAATAAGATTAAAACGCAGGTGTTGAAAACATGCTTACAAATACGTAATAATTAATGAAGAAAACTGACAGAGGAGAGCTTAAATAAAGCTACTGTCATTTTTAGATTCATCCTACTCTTATTAACAAGTGTAAACCAGGAGAAACATTTCCTTTTTGACAATGGAGGAAAACGGGGTGTTATTTCATTCTTGGAGCATGGTAATGTTTTATCTTTGTGTTAAGCTTTCTTCGTGGAAACATTTGTTTCAAGGTTAACAGAGCCATAACTGAATTCCTGCACGACTGAAAAGCAAGAAGATTTGTCGAGCAGCAGGAGTTTAGCTCTCTGGAAAACTGTAGCTGGGTGTATGTGCAAATCTTTGTGATGAAAAAGTAGAACAAAGTGTGAGCGTTTTGAAGAGTATGTGAATCAAAGATTACGATGTATTTGGTACATGTCGCCTTAAATAGCATTAGTGTATGAAACACAGTAGCACGGCAAAAGTTGCGCTTACTACATGATTTACATACCTCATATCTTACAATATTTATCCGTGTATTAGTGATGAACACCGTCCAGAAACTCACGAATGTTACACTTAATATATGACGGCTGTCATGTTTGAAAGTGGAGGACCCAGGTCGAGTCCATAGAAAACCACTGCACCTTACCAGACACCTGACACATTTCCTGACGTAAACCGCAGCCGAACCATTGAGAAATGCACTGGAACACGAGATCTATTTTCTGTCATGGTCTCTTCAGCTGTTGTTACCATAGACGGCTATAGTATGTTTACGTCACATTGGTCGTTACGACCCATAGTGGAACTTTAAACATAATTTCTCGGTATTATAAATTATCTAATTCAAGGTTGGGGAAAGTTGCTTTGAGTGGGTGACATTTGAATTTTTCGGATGGGGCGGGGGGGGGGGAGGGGACGGCGGTATTCCAACCAATCAGGTTTTAATCCTCAAAGTGATGAAGTCATGGCACAAATTTAATTACCAGATCGCTTCTAAAATCTTTCTACTTATTTTCTTACAACACAAATTTAGCCACAATAATTTACACAAACTAAGCAATGCTTGTTATATATATTTGGGCAATAATTAAAACAAATGCATATGAAGTTATCAAATGGGAATTCAGTATAAATCAATGTAAATCTGATATTCTTATGTACTTAGTGCGAGAAAACCTACAGGCATTGCTTCATGGAGACAACTGTTTAGTTGTTTTATGGCCTTGCTGAGAACATGATTTGAAATAGGGCGAATAGTGCACTGAGTTTTGTTTGGCCTAGATATGATATGCTGTATAAGACAAGGGGATCATGACAAGGAGGTAGAAGTGCATAGTCTTCACACCAGTCGACTACAGCGTTACATTGCACGATATTGTAAATTACGATCTTTTGGAATAAATATAACAAAATCATTGAACAGTATAGCTGATAAATTTCAGATAAATGTCAAGCTTTCTTAAATATGATTGAAAGGTGAGAGGCAGAAAATGTGAAGCATCCCCACCCCTACTTTTTTTTAAATGCGAGGGTTTGTCCTCATTTCCCCTATTTCCTGCGCCACTGTAGTTGCCTGTTCATTAGCACACGAACGTTTACGATCGAAACAAATTTGGGTTTATCTAAAACTCCCCCCTATGAACGCAAATTCGTCATATTCGTCTAGGGCCTAAACCAGAATCAATCATACGTGTCTACTTGGAAATCCCACGGCCTATCAAATATTTACATGTATTATTGAACACTTATTTCCTGTTACATACGAATCGGCAGTCGTGATGGAGCAGTTGTACTGTGGCTTTCTGGAGTGTAACCAGGACGACACTGCAATCAGGCCTAGAGTAGGATACGTAACGTTGCTTATATGCACTGTCATGTCTATAGGAAAGAAATAAAATACTAATTTTGTTTTCATTTCTTCATTCATTTGTTGACATAAATATATGGACACGTAAAAAATGTTATCTGTGATGTAAGTGTTCTTGTGAATTCCTATATGTAAATTAGAGACCATGATATTGAATAGTATCTGATTGAATTAATGGTATTGTTGATATGAAAAAGAGTGGCCTTTAACATTAAATTTACATGCCACAAATCACAGAGCTAAAATATACATGTTTCACAGAGAGTATCCGGGTTTAGAGGAGAGGTTCACAAACACCAATGAAAAACATATCAGGGGCTTTTTATTTCATCTTGGCAAGAGTCACAAAGGGACTTGTCTCATATACATGTTTAGATGGAGAGAGTAACATTTACATTAACGGCAGAAAGCTACTGCTTACAAACATTGCACTACTACCAGATCTACAAGGGAGACACAGACAGCTTCTATAGAGAGAGGAATCACAGGTGTGGAAGGATACAGTAAAGTCAGCACAGACAGAACTCACTGGGGTCATGGCAAGGCACGAAAGGGGAACCATTAGAACATCTGCTTACCTAATAATGATTGGCGTCCTTGGAAGTTGGGAATAAAGTCAAAAGTAAAATTTCATATGTTTATCATCCCCACACGAACAAAACATCTTCAAAGCAACATTCTCCCAATAAGTAAGGATACCCTCAGGGATATCATTGCAACAAGACAGTATGTAGTATAGCACTGCGACAATGAACAAAGTGGGACAGTTGATTTGTGATTACCTCTATAATGGCTATAAATCTAAGATCAAAGCAAATGTAGATTATCCTGCATCATTGATATAAGTGTAATCTAAAAGCTACATTCAAGCCTCAAAGCAAGCTTTAATCCGAATACTTAACTTGCATATGCGTTTCGAATGTTACATACTATGGTGTAATTTTCTGTATTAAAGTCGTAGTTGTTTAGGTGAAGATCTTTATCCCATACGCGGTTACGTGAACAGAGAAGGGAAAAGGAGCATCAGACGAATAGAAAAAAACAACAAAAAAATGAAATGAAAACAAATAATACTAATCAAACAGCACTGTCAAAGAAGACGACGACAGTACGTTTGCGTCACCCAAGTCGTTATGGAGGCCTGGAGGAATTTGAGTAGCGTTATGCATTTTTTTATTCGATGATATTAATTGTACATTGCACATCTTTTCAACCTCGATTGGTCTGCGAGTTGACATGTACTAGATGGGTGTAAGCTATGCATCCAAGTTATTGGCTATACAGCCAAAACGGGAAGTAGTGCTACTTTCCTGTATTGTGAACTACCCGATGGTTCTACAGAAATTTTCCCGCATACCCTCGCTCAGGCGAACTTAACACATTGTTAAGCCCGTGTGTACCGTCACAATCAATAATGAGGAACAAGTGGAATAGCCTGGTGTTGACGTTCTCAGATCGTTTTACTCCATAACATGACGCATAAGCACTGTAACGGTTTTAAATTCACCATGCAGACCAGCTCTTCATTTACTGGCGGCTTTTCACATTACTTGAGACGTTGCTAATCATTCATGGCAGAACAATATTATGTTTAAGCTCCACAGTTGTCAATCAGCGCAAATTGTGATTCTGTCTGTAGATGTACAAACGTTACTTAACCCGTTTGCTAATCCCGATATTCCTAGAATATCTTTCAGTTAAATTTAACAAAGGTTGTGCGTTTAGATGTTTGCTCGTATCTTTCATTAATGTACCAGTTCAGTGTCATTTTGTGACTAACACCACATAACCGCACTTCAAAGGTCAAGAAACACGCACACAACACGCACATTTAATCACTTATCCGTCACTTACCTGAGTAGTCGTCTTGAGATAGCACCCGTTGAATTTGTAGAAGAAGCACTGAAACAATAAATTATATTAAAAAAGTTAAATTTACTGTATCTATATAACTTAAGGTCATGCTTATTCGAGTCGGTCGTTTAGGTGCATAAACTGCTAAATAAGATGCATCTTCAACTATCTTCCCTTGTAATTTAAATTTTTATATTTTTTTATAACTTAATTCAACTGCACCGGCTCCTAGAATCCAGTACCTGCACAGATGTATAACACAGCGTATAATTGAACTCACAGTCAGCACAAAAGGAAGGTGCTTTCATTTGATTACATTTCAACACGGTGATGCGTTGCACATGTATGTGCATGCCTGTAAGTTGTCCTCTCACCTTCAATGAGCACTTCCGTAACACTCTAGCATAGGGTAAGTGAACAGGGCGATATGACGAACAATCAGCCATTCTTCGACTATTACGCAAATCTTCTACGTCAACATTTATAGCACAATTGCACCTTTTATCTCTATACATAGAGTATATGAGCCACACAAAAACGTGCTGCCCTATGGTGTAATGCCTTTGTATACTGCATATACCACATTCTGTTCTAGTGTTAATAATAAAGCCTAATGTTGTTAGATCCAACAACAGACCGGATTTCACCGCTTAAGTGTGACCATTTGCCATTATCACCCTGCCGTCGATGCTTGTAGTCTTTTGTATCGTTTAATTTTGCTTGAGATCAAATGCATGTGAGGGAGAGGGGATATAAATTTTTCGGTGAGTTAACACGCTGCCATAACGGTGTTACCGTTAGGGTAATAAGATATTCTCTAACGGAGCAGAGTGACGTCCCTTGAGATTAAATGGCGTTCGTTTAACCGCACAAAGGTTATTTTCTCTGAGCCTGATCAGCCACATCATGGCAACTTTAGTAGTAGCCCATCACTACATAGATTAATTTGCACAACAACGACCTAAGCTCCTTTGATTTTATCTCTGTCATTATTTCAGACACCTTTTCGTAGCTTGGACTTCAGTCACGTCGCTTCTATCATAATCCAGAATGACACTGTGCACTGTTTTATTGTGCACTGTGCCATTCACTACAAGGTTAGTATGTATTTTTGCCACAGCTGTGTCTAATTCCGCTTAACCCGGAGCTAGGGGCAATAAAAACATGCGTGTTTACTGCATAAACATGATGCGTTTATGAACAGTTGCAATCACAGCGCGACTGAGATACCTATATTTGCATTAGACCTGGAAATTATTCACGGACAACGAATTTGCAACATGAATATCATATTTAGATTATATCGACTGTCTTCCCTGTTTTACTTACCATTTATGTATTGTTTAATACATAGGCTATTCCTTTGGAGACTGGTGTTTTACGATTTTTTTTCGAAATGGGAAGTAAACTTGTCCACACTAAATGCCGCGTTTTGGTTTAGGAATGTTATACGAATGTCGAAGATGTAGCTTAGATTCACCCTTAGTGTGAGAAAATCCTTCTTTCTCATTCACTAAACGGTATATTGATGATCTGATAATTCCGTTCAAGCCGCAGCCAGGGGGGTGGGGGGGTGGGGGTGGGGGTTGGGGTGGGGTGTATTTATCGTGTTGAATTAGATCGCCACTTTGATATATGAACAGTTGCAATCAAAGCGCAATTGAGATAATATTTTGTTATCGACAACTTATAATCTAGCATGGTACATGATCTGAATACTGATTTCAGTCAGTCACCTAAAACATACCTTTCCTGCATCACTGACAACTGCTGACCGCTTCTCTTTGTATGACTCTGTCCTACTTTTGTACTTTATATACTTTCTTAGTTTTTGGGTAGTTTGTGCTAAGCATCGTTTTGGGAATTTCCCTTGCATCTTGCTCATTGGTAGACAGCTGGTATACGAAATGTCTTTTTCGACGCATCGATTTATGCGTTATTAAAAATGGTAGGCCTATTATTTGGGCTTAAAAGTATCAAAAGTAGTTGCTTTTGATCGGTTTTGATGTATATTGTGTATACATATACATATACATATAAACGCGTGAGTGTGCTCCTTCCCCGAGTGCTGTTTTCTATATTAGGAAGCGTCGCCATGGCATAATGACGGCGACGCTAAATCCCTAGCAAACAAACGAGTTAAAGATGGACAAAGTGTTAAGTTTTCTTCGGTGCCGATGACTTAACTTTAGTATTCTAAGGGCAGGGTTTCACAACAGCAGTGTTATTTATTGATGTGAATGTGTTGCATGTAAACATGCACGTAACTCTTATAGCTTATAGCACTCCACAGTTGTCACTGCCGCAGATGTACATGTGCGTCAGGACGGATTCCATTTTTATGTTACATGCATGACCGATGTGGTGTACGGAACATGTGTGAGTATACGTGTATAATGTACGTGTATAGTGACTACCAGGTAAAGAGGTGTGGGTGAAGTATGTTGACAGCTGTAGGCTAAAAACATTCAATTAACACCTACAGTACTTCGCCATCGACTTATAACTCCCATCTACGTAAACAGGGCGAGAAGACGGGATATCAGTGACACTGGGTGTCGCTATAAGTCAAAAAATCCGCTATGACTGTTTATTACAAACAGGACAGTATATATATATATATATATATATATATATATATATATATATATATAGTGAAGTGAAAGGCTACCATGCCAGATCCGATGCTGCGCTACCTATACGGTTTCACACTCAGCGACGAGTACGTATAGCCTTAGTTCGGCCTTCTTAGTTCAGCCTAGCTTGACATATAACGGTATTTTGGGCGTATAGTAATAGATAGGATTTCACTGTTAAGGACGGGGAATTTTTTTCGACAGTTTTCTCATTCGCAATTAAGAAACACCCTTGGCTTTCACAGTTAGCCACTCGAACCAAGCGTTCTGCCATGCATTAGACCGTCTATATGTGTAAGCCCTGGCCATGACATGCATTAGACTCGTTAATGACAACATCAAATAAGGGGTCATGTTCTAGTTACCAACCAAGCCTGCATTTTCATATATACACATACATGTACACAGACACTAGTATATTTAACAATAATTTGTAGACAATCTATTTATCGATCTTCCAGGAACACAACCGTAACATATTGTTAAATAAATACTAGGTCAGTTCTGACGGTCTGATAACGATGATGAGAGACCACCTGCCGAATAGCTGGCTATATACATGTACCTCTCTGAGCACATCTTCCTGGGGGTGATACGCAGCCTTAATTCAGTCTAAACACCCGGCCTACTGAATGTACGTGTAGATATGTATTACTGTCTTAATGGGCATTTATTATTTGCGACCTCGTACTATAGTAGTTTATACTGGGGGAACGACCGTAATGTGGACATACAGCAAACCTGGTACTTTCGATAGCATATATAGATGGTTAGGCGCCCTATATGGACATCAGACTTACCTAAGAGAATAGTGGCCGAAATGTATAATCCCCATTCCCCCATGGATCGCATTGCATTGGGACTGCCCCTGCACCAGGACTCCTCGAAAACCACACGGTTAATGTAAGTCCAATTAGCGTTGGTATGGACGACCTGGCTGTCTGCACATCTCGCTACTGGTATGCATTCCCCCCGAAATACACCCGAGCTTTTCTATCGCCCGGAGGCTCTCTCTTAAGAATTATTGTCAGTGACTATAAGCCGTTCAAAAAGATCTGCCAGCGTAGTCATGTGTAGCGAAAATCTACATGGTTGACAGTCGCCTCAGTATAGAGCTAATGCGGGCTTATTCTGACATGTCCCGGCGCTTGGCTGCTCGTCCACAAGCTGGTATACAGGCCCCATACCACCACAGCACTCTGGTCTCCACTCAGCTCCACACAAGGTTGAGTCGGCCGACTGAAGCCTATAAGTGAGATTGAGCGATAGTACGGAAGCTTAACGTTGCTGTCTCACTACAGCAGGATCAGTGGAAAACCACAAAGCCCGTGTAGAGAGGCCGGAGTTATTTACAGCTCTAAACCGGCAACACCCGCACTCGCTGGTTTTTCCTCTTAGGACGCAAGCCCTATAGGATCTGCTGAGCTTGTCTATATTACTAGTATATACATATATGTAAACATATATGTATATATACGTACGCGGAGGGGTCGGAGACGACTGCCGCTGAACAGGCCCGGCAAATATCTTCCCACATGAATGCTCCGCTTTCCTTCCACCCGCAAATATAGTCTTGTGCTCACGACAAATAACATATAATTATGTAAACTTTGTGTTCCTATAGGCCTCGGGTTACTTTTGTCTGATTTGGAAGAGCCACCTTGAAAATATATACACTGTGACAATTCCACACATCAAATTACGCCTGCGTGAGAACGAGGGCATAATTTGTACATGTGCAGTTACATTTGTTGTCAGTCTGAAATGATAGATTGATAAAGGACATTATTCATGCTTGCGAAGCTTAAACTCTTATATAGGCATCAGGATGCTAGCTGTCATGTTATATACATATAGTGCTCATTCCACCGTATTGGCAACATGTGCCATGTGTGCCTTCCATTCAGTCTACAACGTCAATATAGTCAGCCGTGTATTTTCCGATAACATCTGCTTGCGTTGACAATTGTTCCTAAACATTTTAAAAGTCAGCCACCATTCTCTATACCGTGTACAGTGCAATACGTTTGGTTTTCTGCTTTGATGTGCCTGATATATGCATGCGTAATATTAGGCCTACGTGTAATCAATGTGTGTTCAGAGCGCGAGAGTAGGCCTACTAAGCTGCGTGCATGTTTTCAAATTGCTTTCACAAACACGGCACACAATCCACGGTTATTCCGCTAGGCAGATTTGTAGCGAAAACATATTTGATTCATTATTCATCTCCATTTAAAAGAAAAAATCAATAAATAGTTAACAGATAGGACTTCGGTTTTTGGAATAAATAACGCAGTAGGATGTAATTAAATGATCTACCGGTATGTGGACGGAGAGTACATGGTCCGTTGCAAAGCGATACGATTTGACTCGTGGAAAGCATTCTCTTCAGTTTTCATTCTCTATTTATTACTGCATTGCCGCAGAAAGAAAATATACAGCTTATTGGCTTACATGGCTCTGTACGGCCCCTATATAAAGTTACATGAACAATAAATTCCATGTATTCTGCCTCACGTTGCTGTCCGGTCAGATTTGGTGAGTTACTGTATTAAAAGGGTACAAATAATTTTTCTTGACATCACTATATGAAATACTTAGATTTTGGTACAGACTGGAGATAGTACTTGAACAATGGTAGCCAATTGTCTATCTGGAGAGTATGAGGGGAAGACTATTGATTACAACAATCCTATAACTGTGCTAACGCTCCCACCAATGCCATCGACTACATAATTATTTTCCCCAGCGTTCCACCTATCAGTGACAGTAAGGGAGTTGCTGGCCAGCTCCCTTCACCACCAAGTCCGTCAGGTTTCACTGTAGTCATGCCAGTGCATCTGACAACAATTGCGCTGTGATACTATTTTAAATTCCACAAATTCTTGTAGGTTTTGCTCACATAATCCTGCCATTTTAGTTCACCAAAGCACCGTAAAATGCACAATGCCAAATAAACATGACAAATCGATTAAAATATGTTGGTTTTTAATTTTGGTGATGTAAGACTATTCATCAGGTTCGATCATCTCTTTACGAGTCAAGAGGGGTTAATGCTTCACTTAAACTTATGTCGCCATTTGTGCCAATTTCTTATAGCTTTTAATGTTTACTTTACACACATTTGATGCACACTATTTTATCTATTTATTTCATTGGTGTTTTGCCCAGTACCATCCGCAGGTAGCTGAAAGACCTTCCCACGTACGCCCGGAGAGGAAGCCAGCATGAGCTGGACTTGAACTCAGAGCAACCGCATTGGTGAGAGGCTCCTGGGTCATTGCGCCACGCTGGTGTGCTAACCACATCGGCCACTGAATATACCGTGGCACTTCATTATCTACGATAGGTTTAGCTCCCCCAGCACTCGCTGGCTACGCCTTGAATCGTATTCATGGCGCGCCGTATGAATTTTTCGACATATTTCGGCGATAATTACAGTCAGTGTAGTTACAAATTTCTGCTTTGTTATTTTTGCGTTAAGTTAAAATATATCACAGTTTTGTCTGCTTTGGATAGAACGAGAAATGCTTTACCTAGGATTACTAAAACATCTATGGCGCTTATGAAGATGAGAAAATGCTCTGATTTCCTCTCCAGTTGGAACAGTGCAAATGTCAGGTTGTGTTTTTGATACGTTGTAGAGAAAAATGCAAGCTGCATGCGACAGTATCTGACTTTGCACCGCACAGAAACTTGAGTGTATTATTTTTGGGGGCTGAAGTTGACTAATTTACTACGTGAATAGGAAGCTAAAACATGGCCTAAAAGCTGAAGAGGCACAGGATAGAGTTGTCCTCGAGGGCTGAAATTAAATCAAAGGGAAGTTATTCTCGTTAAACGTTACAGGAGAGAAAAACCGTCCGTAGTTATCTGCCCGGGGGTCAACCGACTAAGTCAGACACAAGGTACACATATACAAACCAAAAAGTCTCGCGCTGATGCTTGTTACTCTCTAGTTTTGTGGAGAATATACCCTGAGAAATGACTTGTAAACACCTAAAACAATTTTGTAAATCACCTGGAAATTTTGTAGAGACCGGCCCTCATAGCACAGTTGATAGAGCGTCCGCTTCGGGAGTGGTAGATCCAGGGTCAATCCTGGGTCGAGTCACACCTAAGACTTTAAAAGAGGAAATTATAACTTCCTCGCTTGGCGTTCAGCATGAAGGGGATAGTGCAACGACTGGTTGACCTTTATCAGAGCAGGGGCGGCTTACTATGTCAAAAATATAATTAAAGACGCACAGCACAGAGGAGCGATGACAGAGTGATAGCTGGCAAATGGTCACACATAACCGGTGAAATACGGTCTTTTGTCTGTTTACCTCAGCCAGGGCTTTATTCTACCTGTTCATGTAAATGAATAAATAGTAGCAATTTACACGCTCCCTAGAACCATGGATTCAGCAGAATTAGATAAAAAAATATGCAGTGATGTTAACTGCAATTTATTAGACGTCACTGGTCTAGAAAACTCTGCTGTGTTGTCATCACATTTAAAATACAATCACATTAAGTCACATAAAAGCCCCATCAAAACAAAAATTAATCGGGACAGCAATAATTCACACAACGTGTATTACACGAAGTTTGATTAAGCCCAACTAAGAAAATACAAACATCAGCCGTGATTGTGATAATCTTCTTCCTGTACTCAATAAAAATATGTTACTTCTTTTCTATATGACGTGCATTAATAGTTTGCAAAAATATTTGATAAAGCAGACGTCTTGAAATTTCCGACAATTTATACGTTCTGTAGTGAGTGGACTAGACAGTGAAAGTGTACATTTTAAGCGTGACAAACAAGAATAACATATATATGGGATTAATGTTTCAGCTAGGAAACATAAGATGTAAAGCACGTTTTGACTGGCTATTAGCGTGATTTCCTATAACGCATTATGACATAGATGTGCTAAACTTGGGAAACACCACTTAAAGACTGTAGGCTCAGAGCTGTTTTGATCTAAGAAGCTGTAAGACATGAATTTCACACAAAATCCAAAGTTTCTTAAACGTTACTGACTTTGCTCTATTTTAAATTGAAACATGTTTTGTCTCTTTGAAGCATATACATAAAACATATACTGTTTAGTTGTATTTAGTTTATGGTAAAGTTGAGGCTATGTCCGCACGATATGCTCTTTTGTACTTTACATGGTTCTTGGTAAACGGGCAGAGACCTTTGTTTAATTAAAAAACACTTGAGCCTACCTATAAGAAAACAGCTAGTAAGCCACAAAACAAAATAGCGTAAATCAATGTGCGGAAATAGACCTTGGTATACCAGGCGTATACTAAACGTCCCAAAACGACGTTTAACACAAAAAACCAGAAAACTAAGAAAGTATATAAAGTACGAAAATAGGACATAATCATACAAAGAGGAGCAGTCAACAGTTTCAAGTGATGTTGGAAAGATGCAAGATATGTTGTGGGCAACTGAATGAAATCAGTATTCAAATCGTGGAGCGAGTTAGTATCACATGATTGCAACTGTTCATATATCCAAAGTGGCAATCTAATTCTACACGATAAATACCGCCCATAGTCCCGGGTTAAGCGGAACAATCATGAAGAGTGGAAGAATCAAGAGATTCTGGACGCTCTGTTCATAATTACTTACAATTTACTTACTTTACTTCACTTAATTTTGTTAAACTTAATAGACATGCCTCTTTATGAACAGCTGCAGAACCGCAGCATGCTTACGCCCTGCAAATCTGCAGCTTCACATGCCCATGATGGCGGCAAAACCTCATGACTTTCCTTTCAGCAGGCCAGACGTTCTACGATACACATTACTGCAAGGATATACCAATAAAGGCCAAAAGGCACATATAGTATGAGTACCTTTGATGATCTCAGTAAATGCTCCTGAACTTTCCGCAGACAGGTTCACAAAAATGGGAACATTTACGTAAACTAAGCTCATTGGTTTTAAATTAATGCAACGATAATCTGAAAAAGGCTCAGTAAGATAAAGACTTTCCTGTAAATAGGTCAAGAGATATGGCAGTCACAGAGAGACAAACTGACAAAGGAACGGGGAAACAGACGAACAAACAGTGACAAGGCAATATACTTCGGCTCTAAGATGATCAGAAATAAAATAGCAAGTGTAAAAATGTCATTTTCAGAAAGGCTTCTCTTTCACGGTCTGAACTTGTATCGTTGAATACCTGAGCATATCATTTTCATTTTCACAATTATTTTAAGTACAGGCATTTTTATTTCGTCAGTTTAGTTTAACCCTGATTTCCTCGTGTTAATTACGTTTGTGATCTACATTACAAATTAGTACAACATAATAAGCTAATGATTTTGGTTAGTCTGCATATTGTCCATGGGGCCATGTTCATGATGCTCTCAGCACATTCACCGTTCTTCCTGGTTAGCTTGGGATGCATTGAAAGCGATACTAAACGCCGCCATTAACATTATGAGCCATGCTGACTATATTGTTCTGTTTCTGGGATAAGTGTTGTTTTTCAGTCTTCACCGCTTGTGACCCTGGGCCCCGGATGAACGTGCATCGGACACTCCGTTAACTGGCTCGTACAGATTTGTCTCAAATCGTTCATTTTCGTAAAAGGGCTGGTCTATGTCAAAATACTCATGTTTATATACATGCTGTGGTTGCATGTAGCTCTCAGGCTGTTGTCGATCCCTCCTTGTTCCTTCTTGCATGGAATAGTATGGTGAGCAAGAATTGTGACTCGTCTGTAATCCAGGGTAGCCTTCTGTCCCTTCATACAGATGTGAATCGCTTGTTAATCCAGTTCCCCTTATAGAAGTCGCATCTTGGGGGTGTTTTCTTGCATTCCTCTGTAAACTGCATGCAGGAAAATGCCAACATTTCAAAAACGAGTACATTGTTAAACATACTTGTATACAAATCGTTGCTTGCTCCGATTATCAAAGTTTGAACAACGCTCTGCTACTGGAAGCCTTGTCATGAGTGGTATGACTTAGCCCAAATGGGGATCATCAGTTAGATAAAGAGATGAAATAAAAATAGTACAAATTTGCATGATTCATGGAAGTGCCATAAATTTCGATCCTCAGAAATTAACGTTTTTATGAGATGTCATGTAAAGTTGATTCATCTTACCAGTTTGCGCAGGCGCCTATGCAGGTAATGACCAGTGAAATTCCAAAAACGGCTAAGAAAACCCAAAGGCCAAATGGTTCAGTCGACGAATCATCATCTGAAATTGCAAGTTGACACTAAATGGTAATTTAATTTATAACCTACCACGGGCAGGATTGAAAAACACTTCCAACATGTAATGTTGTGGATAATCAGTATTGCGGCTCTTTTCATGGAATGTTCTAGTTTGATGTCCACACTGTAAAACGCCGAGAGGATGCATTTGGCTTTTCTAAGTTTTTATACATCTCTGTGTAGGCTTACTACAGTGTTTACACATAGATGAAAGGCAGTAATAAAGCTGAGTGTGGAATATATACGCAGTTAGTTTGTTCAATATGATTAAAACTAACAGCACACGATCTCTTGCCAGTTTACCTCAGAGAGGGTTTTATTCTAACTGTTCACGTAAATGAGTGTAGCAAATTACACGCCCCCTAGCACCATGGCTGAAGAAGCACTATGTAAAATAAATGCAGTGGCATCAGTTGAACTTTAGTAGACGTCACTGGTCTAGGATTAATATAAATGCTGTGTTGTCATCATATTTAACATACAATGACATTAAAACAGTGCTTAGACCACCAGAAAAATCCTTGTTTATGCGGGAACACAATACAACTAAGACAGCATAGAGAGAGAGAGAGAAAGAAAAACAGAGCAGGAACAACAGTGTAATAGCTGGCAAATGGTCACACGTAACGGGTGAAATAGGGTCTCTTGCCATTTAGTTGGACATTTCAGAGTACCCGTACATTAACACAGGGTCTTATACATGGGCGTATGACGTGGAAATGTCATTAAAGCTGGCACAAGAATGTCGGTTATTTAAAGCCATACTCTTATCTTAAAATTTTTTTTATGACGACGAAGGAATCCGTAGGATGTATATAATGTGCCTCCTTGTCGCAGGGCGGATTTCCACCTCTCTTTTATCTAATGCTGCTTCACTGAGACGACTTGCCGAAGGCAAGTGAAACGCCCCGCCCGAGCCATTATACTGATAAGGGTCAACCAGTCGTTGCACTCTCCCCCTTCATGCTGAACACCAAGCGAGGAAATTACAATTTCCTCTTTTAAAGTCTTAGATGTGACTCGACCCAGGATTGATTCTGGATCTACCGCTCCTGAAGCTGACGTTCTACCAACTGTGCCTCTATGTGGACAAGTTAGAAGTTTCCTCAAAAGGCATACCAATCGGAACATGAAGCCACAACACACCACATACGAGTGTAGTAACTTAGTGAAATGTAATTTACACACGGCGAACTGTATAACGAATTTTCGTTCTTTAGGCCTAAATTGATATTCATGAGGATTTGGGATTGTCCCACTAAAAAAAATGAACCTTATGTTTCCAAAACAGTTTTAAATTCACAAACTATACTGACGAGCAAAAAAAATATACGCTTTAAATTTGATCAGTTTACCTTTTATAGGTTTTACGTATATAATTCATAAACTCAGGAGAAAATCCCGTGTGGTTAGGTAAATATAACAACATTATTTGAGACGAAACATACGCTTAAGAAATATATAACAAAATATCAACCAATTTAACATGTGTAGGTTCTTGGCACAGTGTTGTCACTTTTAATATTTTAAGCAATCGAGACTTAACATAGGGGTGATGATTTCATTGAAGACAGTTTAACCAGTTGTCCACCACAGAGCAACAAGGCATTGACGAAGCACTTAACCTCCAGAGCAGTATTAGGAGCGTTCTGTGCCCTAATTCATCAACCTTTTCGCATACAAAAGATCAAATTTGAGTGAAATTTATGCACCTTGATAACTTGATTCTGTAGATGAAATTCAGGGTTGCACAAAAATTATGAATTTATCACCCTAAACAGAATAATGTATTCAGAATATGCTTAAATGAACACATTGCAAAGATGCGCAAAGGTTGACAAATTACAGTGAAGTGAAGAAAACAATCACGAATACTTGTGAAAAAGTTTCAGAAGATATGATTTCCTGTGTGAGGAGTTGATTTTCTGCCGTACACTTTTCTACACCTAACTACGACAGATACTCACACAACGCATGAAACTGCCACACGAATCGCGATCGAAAACAAAATAACTCACCTGGAGAAATGCCACTCACGAGAGAAAATAAAGCTAGGAGTAAAGGGAACGCGATGAACATCATGTCGGCCAAATATCTTTTCAGTGTTGATGGCACATGCATTTCCGTTAATATTAATCTGTATACTAAAATAAGCTTACTATGATTAACTTCCTGGAATTGAGGAAGCAGTGTATATTCAGTAAATACGATGCTCCAGATGCATGCATGTTGGACATTTATCCACTATCGCAAAATATTATTTATGCCAATTCTTCAGTAACATTTACGCGGAAATGAACTACAACACATAATAGTGTGAGATTCTGCCATGATCACCTCATTTTGTGAAGCTACAATACCAATAGCAACCTCACATACGCAAGTAGTTATTTAAAAAAACATATGAAATAGCTTTAATAGCTTGCCCTCTTTTTTTTGTGCAGGCGAAAAAAATAAAGGAAAAGAAAACTCCCACTAAAGAGATTGGGGGTGAGTTTTTCTTTTTTTAAGCAGACGAAAACAAAAAAACTCCCACAAAAAAATCTCGTGGCCCCGACATAATAAGCCATTCTTATTATGTCTTGCTTCGCGCATTGTTGAATCACTCATGTATGTGACACTGTCATTGGATGATTATCTTTTAGAGAAAAGACAAAACCGCCATGCCCCCTTTACGTCTCCGTATGAATAGGTTAAACGTTGGTTTATTTTGACATTGTTTTAAATGTTTTCTGTCAGTTTGTGGCTTTTCCCCAAACCCGTTTGCCTTCGGTAATTTCCATAGACACTCGTGAATGGCCTGGCAAGTAGACATCTGCCGTTGTTAGGATCATTGAACACAGACAAGGTAAGCATGTACTGAAAAAAAGGTTTTCACTGACCGTGAATGAAAACATTTATGGATACATGGCTATGTCGGAATAAAACACACATACTTGTGTCGCGTATCCTAAGGCAACAAGTTGTATTCTACCTCTGCTCTCCTCATTTGAAACTGTGACATTTATTAGTTGACCAAAAAGATCTATGTCATATGTTGAATGAGGAGGAAGATCATCTCTATGGCTCGTTCTCTCTAAATAACATTTCCTGAAACTTTTCTGAGAAATGAACTGCAACTTCACTGGAAAAGCATGCCTGATTAGCACACACAGAAATAAAGCACAACAAAACTATGTGAAACGCAAACGTAACAGATAGCGGTTCGACTTGAGAGGCCTACATAGTCTGCAAACCTATACTGGTATGTTGTGACAGTATTTACATAATAGTATTATCAAAGCTTCAAAGGATAACATGACCACGCATGTACTTAAATTAATTTCGAGACCGTGTGTGTATTGTATAAATTTCTAAATATAGCGCAAAAACACAAAACACAAAGGAGAAATGCTACCTGTTAGTTGTCGATCAGATTAAAATATTAGACTTTTCATTTTCTCTGAAGTTTTCATATGAACACAGTGGCAATGATATGCTAATATGTTAATGAAAATAAACTACTCAGGAGCCTCCCACGAATGCGGTCACTGTGAGTTCAAGTCCAGCTCATGCCGGCTTCCTCTCCAGCCGTACGTGGGAAGGTCTTTCAGCAACCTGCGGATGGTTGCGGGTTTCACCCGAACAAATCAATAAATAAATAACAAACTATTAGATTTTATATTATTAAATTTACCCACAAGTTGCAGGTATACAAAGCCCTACAGCAATTTTGTTTGAACGTTTTAATACGTGTTCTAAAAGAAATTGTTTTTTTTTTTTTTGTTTTTAACAAAAGTTATATCCCGCCAATTCGGAAAATGTGATGGTTTACAGACCAGCGAAAAATAGCTTTGCGCATGCCCATAAACTATCGTATTCACCTTATTGGTATAATATGATAGCATTTTACTCCGAGATTACATTCGAGTAACATTTGTCACAAATACCTGAATAAAGGTTTAAAATGTGTGGTAATACCAATAACAAATAATAACAAAATACAAGGAACAGCATTGTGTACATTTCGTGAAAGCATTATTTTATTATCTTCACGGAGTATCGTTATACCACGTAAATGTCTTCCAGTCATTGGGAAAACCCTTTACATGTATTCACCGACAAGTTCATCCGCCAGTACACGTAGTCGTACGAATGGTTACATATATATGCATGTGCAGTTGGACTGGGAAATATGACAATATGTCATACTGTGTATTCGTAAACAAGTATTTAAACCTCAGTAGTTTGTGTCGGAATGTGCCATTCTTCTTATTACGATCAATATATATATATATATATATATATATATATATATATATATATATATATATATATATATATATATATATATATATATATATATATAACCTCTTTATTGATGTTATACAGGGCTCTCATTCTGTCAAGACTGGATTATTGCTGCGAAGTATTCGATTCAGTGGCCCAGTCAGTTAAAGGTAAGCTAGAAAGTATCCAATACCGAGCGTTATCTGTTTGTACTGGTGCAATTAAAGGGGCCTCGTTACAAGTGGCCTGCAGTGAACTCCCCTTGTCGATTAGACGTAAGCTCAGAACTTTGAAATACACTCTTGTTCATAGGCTGTCCTACGATAATCCTCCTTCTCTATTCTTACAGCCTTCTTATCATGATTTTCTGTACAATGGACGCAATTCCGGAAACTTTAGCGTACGATCAAGAGAAATCCGTGATGACGTGGGTGTTGACCTGACCAAGCTGGAAAAAGCAACTCCTTTCCCGCACCCTCCTTAGCTTTTACAAGTACCTAATGTTTGCATGGGGTTACGTGAGTATACCCACAAATCTGACCAACCTAATCTTAACTGCTTGTCTTTTAAAAACTTTCGTGCAAAAGCGAAGCGTAGTTTTGTCCTGCAGAAAAACTTAATTGCATATTAAGTTGCGAAAGAATATGTGTGTGAAAAATTTGTACCCATGAGGTTTATATTTTTGGTTTTATCAGAAGACTAAATTAGGGTCAAAAGCAGATTTTGCTATTTTATGGAATTTTCCTGAGGGAATTCCCTTTATAATACAAATATGATTACATCGACTAAAATCATTTCAACACGTTTGATGTATGAGGGAGTTCATTTTGTAGACTATATCAAAGTGTCGTGTTGGTCCACGCAATCATATTTATATTTGATATTTATATTTAAGTTGAAAAAATGAGATAATGTAGAAAGTTCATTGGAACGCTACATTCACCCTAATTTTTCATAGCTACTAACACGTTGTCCGTGTGGATTCAGTGGTAACATGGGTGGTTTGAAGCCGTTTTGTTAAATAAGATCACGAATTCCTTGTATATTATTTCAGTGCTTAACATGAGCTAATAAGGGTGGGGGTAGTCATTTGAACCAGACAAGAAATATTTTTATTTTTGACAAGTCATATGTTAGATAAGTTTAATATATTGTAGTAAATGTATATAGATGACATATGGTATTCTTTTCATGAAAACTCAATGCTAACTGCAGCTAACATCATATCGTACAGTTATATTGAGGAAGGTAGGGGGAGAGAATCTGTTTATCAGTTTATACAGTGTCTTAAAGACACTATCATATATTCACGTTACAGTTTGTAAAACAAAACTTGGTTGAAATAACAACATGTGACGGAAAAGGATATTATCCTATGCGTTGACTGGCATACATTAGGCTGATCGTTAGCGAATATTTTTAGCCTTGGGAATTTTAACACCTGTTACACAACAACTTCGACCGCATACTGGGGAAGGCCTTGCGTCAATCCATCAAAGCTCTGTCAATGTGAGCAGGCTGGCAATCGGTCTGAGGGACTGGGATACGATTTTCAATCTGGTTGCAAGGGATTCTTATTGTCAGGTTATATGTCAGGTAGAGGCAGTAATTATCAGAGGGCTGGAATGGAGGAATGGTTGATATGGATCGATAAATACGAGCATTTGTCGATACCAATAATTTATTTATCGACTTCATTAATTCATTTATCGATATCGGTCATCCATTTATCAATAAGTCATTTATCGATATCGATGATTCATTTAGGGATATCAATAAAGGAATTATCGATATCGTTCATTGATCCATAAATATCAATAAATGATTTATCAATATCTATAATTTTCGATTAAATGTTAACTTGGTCTCTCATAGTTTTGGAGAATAATAATAATCGTAACAATTTCAATAGATGATCCCTCGGGGCGGAATAAGTGCAAAGTATACTACCAGCCCGGATAGCACAGTTGGTAGAGCGTCCGCTTCGGGACCGGTAGATCAAGGATCAATCCTTGATCGAGTCACACCTAAGACTTTAAAAGAGGAAGTTGTAACTTCCTCCGTGGTGTTCAGCATGAAGGGGATAGTGCAACGACTGGTTGACCCGTATCAGTATAATGGCTCGGGCGGGGCGCCTTACTTGCCTTCGGTAAGTAGTCTCAGTGAAGCAGCACTAAATAAAAGAGCGGTGGAAATCCGTCCTGCAACAAGGAGGCACATTATACGTACATGCACCCTAATGATTCCTTCGTCGTCATATGACTGAAAAATTGTCGAGTACGACGTTAAACCCCAAGCACGCACGCACGCAAAGTATACTGACACTGCAAAAAAGCCCCAGCTGTTAGAGATGGTGACTTGCAGGTAAGATCCTTAACTTCATATTTTGCTCAATTCATTGTGCCAAAGTTTTATATTTGTTAATTTTTTTTTATTTAAATGTTCTTTGACAACATAAAATTGATGATATATGGAATGGTATATCTTGCATACCGCTGATATGACATACATAAAATCGCTAGGAAAATCTTGCATGGGTAAGTCATAGATGGTTATGATCCCTGTACTCGATCATATGTAAGACAGCTTCGGCGGCATAGGTGTTAAAGCATTCGCACGATACTTCAGTGGCAACAGGAGTTTGGCGGCACACATGGACACACCCTGACACAAGAAGACACAATATATGTACATACACTTCGTCGTCGTATGACTGAAAAATTAAGTACGGTGTAAATATAAACGTCAAGTCCGACATTCATATACCATTCGTAGTCCGTAAAAGGCGTTCCAAGTCGATAATCGCAAGATCCATTTCCAAAACAACCTTTAACACTAACTTCCAAAGACAAAGGTATGTAAGAAATTATACAGATAAGAAATAAAGCCGGTAACACACAAGAGAGAAGCTGTCATCAGTTTTCAATGATGCCGAACAGACAATGAATATTCCAGGCATGAATTACATATCAAAGTTCAAATTTGTAGTCTGTGAATGACTTCCAGGTCAAATAACAATTAAACAAGTGTCTCTGTCGCGCTTTAATTGCAACTGTTCATAAACGCACCATGCTGATGTAATGAACATGGCTACATATACGGCCCCTATCCCCAGGTTAAGCGGTATTAGATACAGTTTGAAAATGACTATCGTTACAGACCCTAACCGATCAGATTGTGATTCAAAAGTAACGGACGATTACGTCTTTCCCGTTAACATGTTAGGATTTCATACTACAAGAGGCGCCATATATGATGTTACACATGACATGCTGGTCTGTATAAAAGCTGTCTACAAGATAGACGGTTACACTCGGCAACCAGTGCCATCTATCCTGTTAAATGCCATGTACGCGATAGATATGTACATAAGGATAACAGCGCCGTCGATGTGGTTGATCACAATGCAGATCGCCAGAGATTCTGAACGCTCTGTCCATACCTGCCAACGAGTGTTATACTCATAACAAAATTTCAGAAACTTAGAATGAAGGCCTTTGATGGAGTATTTTTGACAAACTAGTTTTTGAACTAACAACTTGTGACGCAGATGAAAGTCATCCCAATTTTCCCAAGATCTGACAAATGCTACAAGGCGAGATATGTATACGCCATATGCAGGAGCCTTTGGTATATTGCTATCTAAATATCACAAATATTACAATATCAAAATTGAAATTATCCCTTTTGTAGTAAAGGCGGCGTGAAAAGAGACCTTGTTCGTCTTTGTACAAATATAGATCCAAATAAGATGTACCATCAGGACTATGTGTTGTCTCCTTTAAATCCAATGAAGGGGGGTAGATTTCCTTCACCGCTTGAGCAATATGGGGGTTATTTAACGCCAGTAGATCATCAATATGCCGGTTGGTAAATGAAAAAGATCGAGCATATAGTCTTAATAATATGAAAACAGGTACAGGCACAGGTATAGGTAAAACCCACGCCATATATATATATATATATATATATATATATATATATATATATATATATATATATATATATATATATATATGTGTGTGTGTGTGTGTGTGTGTGTGTGTGTGTGTGTGGCTTGTATATATGTATATAGTTTGATAAAGGTGTATTAACCTTTACTCACCAGTCTACTCACCAAACTCACCAGTCCACTTCTTGATAACCATCACTCTTGAAGTGACAGCATGTCTGGAGGATTGGTTTCGGGCCATTTATGAATGAACAAATGAATGAATGAATGAATGCTTGGGATTTTACATCGTAATTGACCATTATTCAGTCATAAGACGACGAGGACTCATTGGTTGTGTGTTCATACAATGTGGCATCTTGTAGTAGGGCGAATCCAAGTAGCCAAAGTCCTGCCGCCACTGCAGTATCTTGCCGAAGACAACAGACATAACACTCGACTCAGTCACGTTATACTGACACCGCGATAAAACCAGTCCTGTTTCTTTGCTCTCAATGCTGAGCGCCAAGCGAGGCAGCAAGAAGTAACAGTTTTAAAGTCTTTGATCTCCCGGCTTGGAGATCTTTTGTGAAGTTGGAGTAATCAAATACACCATATTGTGTGGTTGAAAAAACATACACTGCATCGCCTTTAAAGTTCTATTCAACAATGACCCAGTTCAACACAATTTTGCAAGCCGCTACGGCCTCAGACCCCCATTACTTTTCCATAAGCGACAATGTTAACGTCTAGCGCTGTAGTTCAGTCCCAAACATTCTGTGGTCAATAAGCTTTGGTGCATACCTGGCCCAGTCTGTGAGAAACCATCCATAAAAATCTTGACATAGGTTGACCGTCAAAATCTGGACCTTTCCATGCCGGCAGCTGGGAGGCGTGCCTAGCAACGCCAAGCGGACGTCACTCGCAGCCTCATCACTACCTCACACCTTGTGTCCTCTCGCCTAGAATTTCAAACTTTCATCAATAAAGCTCATACCTCCTCAAGGTTTAGACAGTTTCCAGCATTTTAATACCAAGCATGCACCTGCACACCAAAAATGGCCGCCTGGGAGCAAGAAAAGACTTGATACCCTAAAATTCAGAGAATTACATTCGTCCCGACCGACAAACGGAAGTTGGGTCTGTGTCCATACAAACTGTCCTAGTCCTCCATTATGGCATGACAACAAAATATTTCATCCTATTGTAAATAGGGTAATATATTTTTTGTGCTCAGCTGTCGTAAGCACATCTTAACCAACAGTCAATTTGTAATCGGTAGATTCGTATATCCCAAAAACCATTTAAATTAAAAGCAGATGCGGTACTGATTAGGATCTAAGTAACATAATCCAGCGTTTCTTTATTTGAGACATCGTTATGGACTAGTGTTTGGTGATAGCAAACATGATTTGGTATACTGGTGTTTTCTAGTGTCTATTTAAAAATAATTGACTCTACTGTATGACAACTTGAGCTACAGAATGGAGAGTAAAACCAGAGCAGAGACGACAGTGTGATATGGAGTGATATTTGGCAAATGGTCACACGTAACCGATGAAGTCCGGTCTATTATCAATTTAACTGAGCTTATATGGTTTTGTTCCAACTGTTCAAGTAAATGAACAATAGCAGCTACCTACAGCCCGTTTGCAACATGGGTTAAGAAGAATTAGGTAAAACAGGCAGTGATGTTATTTGTCTGGACATACTCAAAATGGTGAGTTGACATCACACTTAAAGAAGAATAACCTGCAAACAATGCCACGGGACTTGGTCACATGGAGGCTTAGTCTAGAATCAGGATATCCTGATTTATGCAGAAATACAACATCAAAGACTGCAGATTAGAGAGTTCTACTCGGAACTCAAACTTGCGTCCCCCACACTGACTCTTTGCTTGTTTGCTGTACGACTATCTGTATATCTACTAGCGGTAAAAGAGGGCTTTTGTTTACGTATTAAATTCTTGGTTCTCATCACTTGTGGAACGGTAATATGCACACAAGAAGACACAGCGGTGGGATAGCAACGGTCTGTGCCCTGCAATAAACTGACAGGTTTTTGAACAAGTCACATTTTCGTAGTGAGTTTATTTAGTTTATACAGTCTCACGAAATTCTCACTTTGGATATACCCGCAAGTCATATCGACCCGACATGTACAATCTAAAAGCTTTAAGTGCTCGCTGATATATGAGTTAAATGGGTATTATCCATACTTTACGAGTATAGTGATATTATATTGTTTATCTATAGGTTTAATATGTAAAAGGCTACCAGACCACCACTAACACCATATATGGGAAAAGTACTATTGTGTTCCGCTCTATCGAGGAAGACTGCAAGCAAACAAATATCTGCGTGCTTTGACCCTATTCTCTTTGTGGGAACGTCAAATAAGACCAGGGGTATGTGGGGAAGGGCGGGGCTGACGCCTCAAACCCCTGCTGGAGCGCACTGGGGCATAAACTTGGTATAGTGTTTACAAAAGACTTTACCTGGAGAAGCTTTTCTTTGTATTGAGCTCTGCACTTCAATACAAACCTTGGGGTGTGTTAAACTGAAGCTCAGGTTCTGCAAAATTTGACTTATGAGAAATGACGGAATGTAGGTTATGTACTGTAATAAATAGCCTGCGCTTTAGCGGATCTCTCTCTCAGACAACGAGTAAATGAACAGGACAGACATGGCTGGCGTCTCCTACTTCACGGGGTCTGCTTGGGCTGTGTTGGTCTTACTCACGGCACATATGGTTGTCGCCCAGCAAGGTAAGATGTTTATACAATATCTTCAGTTTGTCAAGATCTCACTTTGTCTGTTTCCCACCGTGTCAGACCAGGTAGTTCAGATCAAGAAACGTTTATATCACACTGGTAGAATTGCCCCTTAATAACCTTAATACGCAAGTATAATTAGCACTGCTTTGCGACTACCTATTTTATCATGTTACTGGAGGGACACACAACATACAAACTTGGGCTCATCAGTCGTATGGGTTAATTCAAGGTCTTTGCTTTAGAAATTAAGTGGAGATAAACCATCATTGTATCCAACGTACTATAGCTATAATTACAAATGATTCAAACAGTGGAAATAAGTAAACTCCAATTATCAAAGTCAAATTCTAAGACACTTGCAAACCGACTGTGCGGATAGTATATTTAGAGTGGAAACACATGCACACCTGGTTTCTTCTGCGTTATTACTGATTGGGTGGTGTTATTTCTGTCATAAAATACGGAGTATCGATCGTTCTATTTAAACCTCTCCTTGTTTCTGAATCGGACAGATCTGACATTTTCCGCAGTGACAGAGAGAGTGTATATATGAATTGAACGATCTGTCAAGTTTAAATGTTGACGTTTTTGAATTACAGATGAGATACTTTACTTAAAGTATCTTCTCACCAAGAGATTTATTTCACAGCCACTCAAATTGCATGGACCCACCCAATAGTATGACAACACTACTCCCAGACAGCTGTGTATTAGCAATAAAGGGAGAGCACATGGTTTCAGTCCAGCATTTGCTTTAAATTTCGAAATCAAAAGATCCCATCCTTTGCTAATGGCATGTTCGCATAGAAATAAAACATAGCTTTCTCTGTTCAAATCATATATATGAAGCAGACGGGAATTGTCTACTTTTTTAAGACAAAGAGCTTAATGCTGGCTTAAAAAATCAAGTTTTTTATGTTTCGACTGACTGCGGCGAACGCTGTAGCAACATACTCAAGACGATGCAACTGTAGATATCACATGTGTGCGGAACATTGGTTATGCAAAATGGAATACTGCACAGAAGGAAAACATACTGTGGAAGACCACCTCTTTTATCGCACTTTTGTTTATTACTCAGTATCATAAAGGAACTTGATGGATGAATTTGTCATTTGAGTAACATCGGCTTTGTCTTGCTGATAAAATACATAGATTAAGAGCAGTTTCCTTCAGCCATTTTACTTGCACATCTCTGCACAATTTCTAATACTCATTTCTAATACTCACCGAGATACTCACGTATAGGACTACAGACCCTAACACTTAAGTGACCGTCACAAATAACATGGACCCCCAACATCTTGGTGGCTTCACACAATGTCATTTCTCCTCAAAATCCCTTCTCTGCATGAAAGCTGAAATATGGCTCTCTTGGGGTGTTGCGGAAAACCGGTTCTACTTCCCCCATGGTTAGCGTACCATCGTGGCACAGTGACAGAGGAGCCTCTCGCCAATGCGGTCGCTCTGAGTTCAAGTCCAAACTCATGCTGCCCTTCCTTCTGGCTGTACGTGGGAAGATCTGCCAGCAGCCTGCGGATGGTCGTGGGTTTCTCCCCGCTCTCTGCCCTGTTTTTCCCATCATAATGCGGGCCGCCGTCGTATAAGTGAACTGTTCTTCAGTACGCCCTATAACACCAATCAAATAAATAAAAAAATATACAAACAAGTTGGAGCGTGTGCATTCTTTACAGTGAAATCTGCAATGACCCGAGCACAGTTGTATTCAAGGGAAGGCGAACGTTGTAAGGTGAAATCTGATCTGTACAGAGAAAAACGCTGATCGTAAACCTAACGAAAGCAACTGAACAAATTAAGGATGTGGGGAACTGGGGGTGGGGCGGCCAGGTGTGGGGACGTGGTTGGAAAGGGGAGAACATTGATACAAAATGGACAGCTACATCTATAGTCATTCCCAATGATCATGACAAAGTATTGCCTGAACATAACACATGTGAAAATCTGTGGATTTTTACCACCCGCGGTCACATTTCAGTGGATGTGGACACTATTCCCGCCCACTCTGTATCAGATTTATATTTGTTTTCGGTCTTCTTTTGTTTTTTATGCGGGATTCAATAACTGCAATTTTTGACCACATGTTCATACCCCCCACACTGCCTGTTTTAACGACTTCAATTTTCGGGCACACACCCATACTTCGCACATTCGGGCGTTTTCATACAAAAACAAGCAATAGATGACTTAGTATAAGACGAAAGAAGGCCCGCAATGTGGGTGTGGCGTTTTACGCAGTCATGCAAATGGCATAGGTATAGCGGACAGAAAACTAATTACCCTATAGTTGAAGCAGCGTTACCTACAGCACATCATTAAATTCGAGCCTATTGTTCACATTTTATAATTTGGGTGGCAAATGTTATACAGAGATGAAAACATATTAGAGTCAAATCGACTGGTGTTCTGTGACGTTATCTTCCGAAATAAACTGACGGCCAAAAGAAACTTTACAAAGAGCTCAAATCAATTTATTTTGCCAAAGGAAAAACAGGATGACTAAAGTTTAATATATTGAAAAAACCAATGACTTCAGATACTGAAAGTCTTGAGTAAGAACGGACAAAGTAACCCTCAAATCATTTTACAAGTGAACAAATAGAGCAGGGATAGGAAAATAGCCATTCCATCTTGGTTAGCAATGGGCAGAGTATACAAAAAGTTGATTATTTTTAAAATCAGTCAATATCAACAACAATCAATATCGCGTGTGGCCACCCCTTGCTTCAATGCATAAAAAAACTCTCCAACGCATAGAAATAGTCTGATGAGATGACATAGGATTCGTTGTCATTCATCTTGGAGAGCGAATCGCAGTTCTTGTCGGTTGGCTGCGAGGTGTAGCCATTGTCTTACTCGACGACCCATGTTCTTGGCCTGTCCGATGTCTGCCCTGTCTGTCTGTAACGTTGCATCAAGTTTGACACAGTTACAAGAGAGCACCCGAAAGTCCTTGCAATGTGGGCATGGGTGGCTCCCATGGATACCATACCTAGGGCCCCCTCGCGTTGTTCTGGAGTTAATCGAGGCATTGCTTTAGCGGTTTTAGTCAGTGTGTAAGTCCAGCACACTGTGTGTAAAGTTTTTATACACTTATTACATGTGCAGGTGCGGCCATCCATGGGTCAAGCGATTTTTCAACTTTCCTCGTTGTCCCAAAACAAATTCGTGTGGGCGTATATGACACTTGTCGCACATGGGAATACGCTTGGTACCATGTTTTCCTACAATAATTTGATATTAATTTGCTGAAAAGACTGGTTAATTTAACTCACAGAGTCGTAAAGTTTCTTATGGCCGTCAGTTTATTTACCATTACGGACATAGGCCAATAGGCACTTGAGATATAAAGAGGTGGCGTCAAATAACAAGCATCACCAATGTACTAAATATATGTCTGGATAAACGCAACATGGGCAACGATGCGTTTTTTTCTTCTTTCAACGTCATTTAACCAGTAACCGATCCAAATCGGCGAATTGCTGGTATTGCAAACACACGATGGGAGTGGACAGCTTGTGTTCGACTATGGCAGACATCTCCCGTGATGCAGGGCTCAGCGGGCGGTACACAACACTCTCCGCGCCACAACACTCTCCGCGCCACTGCAGCCACAGTTCTGAGCCACGCTTGTGTCGGAAAACATGCGATAATGTTCGTAACTGGCCAACGAGTCCAACCTGATAACAACCCGATCTTTGAGCAGTGTTTTACACTCTACCGTTGTTTTCTCCCAGTCGTCGGATGTCTCTGTGGCTTGTGTCAGCGCGTATGACTCCATACCTACCGTCACCCAGACACAGAGTGTCTTCGGACAGATTTTGTATTAGTTTTACTTCAGTTACTTAAAAGCATTATTCCTCTGTCGTCACCAAACTGATATGTTGGAATTTACAGCGCGAACTGACATGGAGTGATGCTGGCGGAAAATGTGCATTTATTGGTCAATGTCAAATGACTTGCTCTGATTGGATGTTTTATTTCCCACCCATGCCATTGGCACGGATTTGCCAAAAATCATAAAAACGCAACCTAGACCGTTACATATTAACAAAAAGGGGAGAGCGGTTGTTTTCGTTGTTATTTTTTCCTCATAATGGCCCCATTATTTCATAATGATATGTTAGAATAGAAATAAAACGTAGTTTGCCATGTTTGAATCAACTAGATAATGCACAGTAGACGGGAGTAGTCCACTGTTTGATAACTGGGGAGGCTTGCGACCCCTCGTTCTTAAACAGTAGACAACACCCGCCTGCTGTGCATTATCTTGATGATTTGAACATGGCAAACTACGTTTTATTTCTTAATTAAATAATATTACAACCACTTGCTATATCCTCACACGAAAGAGATAGAGTCATCTCCTGGCAGGTTTAAACTTTAAGATGATATAGATCTTGGGCTGTCCATGTACTACTCCGAAGCATCTCTTGCTCACGCTCTAGATCTTTACAGGTATTTCGACATACAAGAACACCGCGCCTGTTGTTAACATCACGTGTGGTGTATACACTTGTACAATTGTTGACGATCACGTATAGGGGCACCTAGCCGCATACATCACTGTCATTGGCCTGGAAAACTCGACGGCCGGATACTCTACACTCCTAGCTGGCTGTCTCAACCGAGCACCACCAAACTGGTACAATGTTCCGGCCTACATACATTTCTTTCCTCTGCGAAATATTATTCAAAATAGCTTATACGCCAATACAAGCGCACAACCGAGTTTATCCGTGAATAGTGTCCCAAAGTTAATACACCCCATCATCGCATTAGCTTCACTGCTGTATACAGGTATATAAAGCTGGCAGCCATTATTTCGTCTGCGTTATTTCTCTCGATAACATACGTCAAGGTGAGACTGGTGAATATTTTACCACGTGACTCACTCACCAAAGAGACAAACCCTGAAATTAGTGACATTAGTAAGTAAAATGAAAACAAAAACAAAATAATTTTGAGGAAATGAACGATCTGAAAATGCAGTATGAAAGTGTAAACTTGTGTGATTTCCGTTAATCAGACATAAGGCAGTGTATTTTAGTTACCCACATTCAAGTTTTGCTGATTAAAGTTTTGTTCAAAATGCCGACTGAGCGATTACGTTCGGAATTGCCAGTCAAATGTCTACACAACATCGGCTGTTAATGTGTAAATTGGGGAGCGACACCACTGAGCTGGACTAGATCAGCCTTCGTAACGTTTATGTTCTATTACTGGGTAACCATGCTTACTTTAGGCAACATATTTGGAATATTGATAGCTGTTCCTGCAAGTCAGAAAGTTTTGGGTGTCTCTATCATGAATGTGAGGTCAGTACACGTAAGACATACCATATCACTCACATATGTAGTTTCATTCTCGTTTGGTCATATTGACATCGTGTGTTTCCAATTCACTGTGTTATCACTATCTATTTATACATGGCCTAACAGACGCGGTAACTGATATAAGATGTAAAGTTTAGATAAAGTGTGTACAACAATAGTTTTTTTATTTCAGGAATGACCCACGTGACTTAAGACAAACCAAAGACTAATGTTCACCTAACTCACCAAATGTCTAGGGACTATGGGTGACATGATGACGGGCCAAGTTTTTCCGTTGCGCTGTTGATATACCCAAAGTGGTGATCTAATTCAACACGATGAATATACAAATCTCGGCCCGTCATCATGTTGAATTAGATCAACCCTTTGGGTATATGAACAGTTGTAATCAAAGCGCAACGGAGAAATTTGGTAGAGCGTCCGCTTCGGGGCCGGTAGATCCAGGGTCAATCCTTGATCGAGTCACACCTAAGACTTTATAAGAGGGTGTTGTAACATCCTCGCGTGGCGTTCAGCATGAAGGGGATAGTGCAACAACTGGTTGACCCGTATCAGTATAATGGCTCGGGCGGGGCGGCTTACTTGCCTTCGGTAAGTCGTCTCAGTGAAGCAGCACTAAACAAAAGCGCGGTGGAAATCCGTCCTGCAACAAGGAGGCACATTACACGTACATGCACCCTAAGGATTCCTTCGTCGTCATATGACTGAGTACGACGTTAAATCCCAAGCACTCACTCACTGTTATACGATCTGAACCTATGCGTCAAAACAGACAGTTCCGGGTAAATATTCGCATGGCCAATTCCCAAAGCAACTTTTAACACAAACTACCAAAGAACTAAAAAAGTATATAAAGTACGAAATTAGGACACAATCATACAAAGAGAAGCCGTTTTCAATGGGGCTAGAAAGACGCAAGGTATGTTCTAGGCGAGTGGGAGAAATCAGTATTCAAATACTCATTCGCCTTGAACAGTCATCACCATATGTTTCTCTCAACAGCCCTTTTCTGAACATTGAGGGATTTCAGTTATATATCTGAATACGTAATAGTTATCTGTAGATAAATATTCAATAAACGTCACCTATACTTCTACTTCTAAAATTGTCAATTTTGTGTTAATGGCATGGTGTTTCGATTTGTGTCTACACTCCTGTAAAAGCAGTTCAAGTTGCAAGTACCCTATCAACGGAATGATAGGCATGGCATGATGGTACTTATTTTCAGAAATGGTAAGTATGACATGATGATAGTCATGACAAATTATGGTAAGCGAAATGATGTTGGCTTGAGCTTGCCACGGCGGCGTTAATGATTTATTTTTTTTTTATTTGATTGGTGTTTTACGCCGTACTCAAGAATATTTCACTTATACGACGGCGCCCAGCATGATGGTGGGAGGAAATCGGACAGAGCCTGGGGAAAACCCACGACCATCCACAGGTTGGTGGCAGACCTCATCGTTACTGATGACATTGGCAGATATAAGTGCGATTATAAGAAATGATGATACAACTAAGCTATTCTTGTCAAGAAATTTATTTGCAATTTGCAGGGAACTGCAGCTCGGCTTTGGGTATGGAAAGTGGTAATATTACAAGGTCTCAAATTACCTGCTGGCCTTCTAGAAACTGTCATTATGCGAGACCAAATGGTGAGTCAAACATCGCTACATGTTTTATGGCACATTAAGGGTAAAATGCTTAAACACACAGGCCAGCAACGTTGCACACTGCTATTTAAACTTATGTACAATTCTGTGTAAAAGTATCACATGAATGTTCTAAACTTTAATAACGAAGCTCTTTATAGATTTCACCTGTGTGGACCTCTGTGATTTTCAGAGTATGGGTGGACTAACTACCAGTCCTCTCCACTGGCCTATAGTCAAGTTGACTTGTTGCGGGTGAAACAAGTCACTCGGGTGTCGCTGAGTTCTTCTGTTCCGTACTACACTAAGAGTTTCCGCATCTACTACAGTGTTGATGGCAGAGTATGGCAGACGTACCAGCCTCGGTCAAACTCAAGTTTCTTAGGGCAGATTTTGCCAGGAAATAATGAGGTTACCTCCACCGTCGATCGCTACCTGAACCCGCCCATACTGGTGAGTGAGTGACAGAGGAGTTGGGTTATGGTATTACGTTGCCCGTCGTCAGCCGGGCAAACTGATACCACACACTGATATTTCATTCTGCAATAGCGTTTTATCTCATCGAACCAGAATATAGCCATCCGACGCCGTGCCGTGGAATCAGACATCGTACTGTTAGGGTCTATATTGTGTTAATCTACTTTACGTTGACATCGCTCTGTTGACAGATAACTTCAACTGGTATGAAAGACATCAATAGGTAGCCCCATGAAGTTGATTTAATTTTCACATTGATGCTTATATAAATCTCTCCTTTCTAAAATCTAAATCTTTTAAGGGTATTTGTAAATAACAAAATGTTTTGAGTGTATAAAAGAATGGTGTAAAAAAACTACCGGTGGGTGGGACATTACTTTGTCGTGTAAAGTGTAAGGAACAAAACTCTCATGGAAAACATAACATTTAAATACATTTCGTTGGTTGCTCCAGTTTGGGTTGTGAAATCTTGTATCAAAGGAACCGGAGATGAAGTGTCATTTTACTACACTCTGTTATTATTCATCAACCAATTGTAATCCTAAATCTATATCTACTTATTTATATAGAAATTACTAAAATTTCCGTTGTACCAAAATACTCTATTAACTATCAAAAGCCATATTATTATTAATGATGCATGGATTGACAAGATTTATTTATTTATTTATTTGATTGGTGTTTTACGCCGTTCTCAATAACATTTCACTTATACGACGGCGGCCAGCATTATGGTTGGAGGACAATCCGCAGGTTGCTGGAAGACCTTCCCACGTATGGCCGGAGAAGAAGCCAGCATATTCTGGACTTGAACTCACTAGACTGACAAGAGATTACTTATTAATCACTGTGAGTTCAACTCATTCTGGCTTACTCTCCGGCTATACGTGGGTAGGTCTGCAGCAGCCTGCGGATGATGGTGGGTTTCTCCCGGGCTCTGCTCGGTTTCCAACCACCATAATGCTGGCCGCTGTGGTATAAGTGAAATGTTCATGAGTACGGCGTAAAACACCAATCAAATAAATAATTAAATAAATCAATAACAGCAAAGACTGAAAACAACTGCTACTCAGTGGAAGAAAGAATTAATGCATTGTAGTTTGCGTATATTCGGTTATTTTTTTTTGTCAATGCATATTTGTCAGAATGGTCCTAACATAACACATGTTGTAGGGGAGTTCGGAGTTCGAACTCGCTGAAGGTAAAACAAGTTCTACTTTACGATGTAACCTGTCAGAAATGACATACAATTTTTAACTGCATGTAAGAGGTCTGAGAAAAGTTTTACATGACGTTAGAGCAGACAGGCCATGAGCAAAATTGACTGACTCTTTGTGAACTTAAGAAATTCCTGAATGGAAGCAGTATCATTTGTGCCTCGGGACACGGCGAGACAGGCTATTGGTAAACTAATGTCAGCAAAAGTTGTCTAACATATCTGACTAGTCACATGATCCAGTATGACATTTTCGTACCTCAAGTGACAAAGCATTTCGACCTAAAAAAAAAGTTTGCCAAGATGAAGATGTTTGGAAGTGTGACTATTGTCATATTGTATGTGTGTCTTTTAACTTCCCTTTATCGTCGATGTTCGCAGGCCCGTTACATCGCGCTGAACCCTGTCGAATGGAATGTGTACGCTTATTTGAAGTATGAACTGTACGGATGTGAGGCTGTCTCCCCTGCTCAATCAACCGGTCAAAATGTCACACAGGATATCGAGGTGAGGGCCACACGTTGTATTGTTTGATATTTATTTATTTATTTGATTTTTTTATCCCACACTGAAGACTAATTCACTTATACGACGGCGGCCAGCATAATGTGGGGGAAACCAGGCAGAGCCCGGGAGAAACCAACGGCCATCCGCAGGTTCATTGTTTAATACAAAGCCTTGCTAACTCCATGCAGTGATATTGAACAAGAGAATTTCAGTATCCGCTTTCAGAGTACAACCATTAAAATAGTGTCAACATGCGGAACTACAATGAATAAACGCCCATTTGAAAGCTTTCATTAAACTTGATATCACTGATGGCTAAATGTCGCCATTCATTATGCCCTTCCTTATATCATAAGGTTTGTCAGCTGCCTTCTGCGAGACATCAAGCACAAAAACTGTTTTCATGTTTACATTGAATCCAGTCATATTATTCGTGATGTATTAAAATAATTAATAAAAAGTATAATAAAAAGAGAAATGAGCCTGAATTACCGGTCATAGTTACTTCCCATTACAGTACTGCAAAAACACTGGTGTAGAAACGCTGCTCACAGAATGTGCTATAATACCATTTGTAGGATAACCAGGTTTTCGTGACAAGTCTGAGTCCCTATATCATCGACCGGGCGATCCACATAAGACCTGAAGCCAGTCTCACGATCCAGGCAGGCGTTCGGGTGCTCTTCACCAACACCGAGGCTAAGTTGGTTGTCTACGGTAATTGTCTGTAAACATCTACCTGTTACAATAATGCGTTCCGACAACAAACTGTGAAAAAGCCAGTAATGTTGCGAGTTTATAACAACTAAATCACGAGGCGTTTGATCGTTATTGTCAAATCTTTGGGTTGTTTTAGGACGTTTGAGATCCGATGGATTAGAGGGCCTGAGAGTTGTATTTTCTCATAATTCCCTTCCTCTTGGTGACTCAGCCTTTCGATGGGATGAAGTTGAAGTCAAGAAAGGCTCCGGTAAGCTAATACAATCTCCTCAGTCAAAAAAATACGTCGTACTGCATGTGGCTATTTTCGGTTGGATAATATATTTTTGAACAGGTAATTTTCCAACAAACTCACATTTAAGTTATACTTTGTAATGAAAGTTTAAAATTGGTCTCCAATTTCACAGATGTTATGCTAACGAATACAGACATCTGGCAAGCACAACGTGGTCTTCGTGGCGATGCTGATGACATGGATCTCAGCAGTTGCGGTGTCTACGTGAGTTCATCAGGAATTGTCCTTACATCCGGCAAAAAGAACAGGACAGGTCAAGCATTTACTGGCGGAATTGTGTATGGATGTGGGCAAGGAATAGAACTCTCCTCGGGGCAGCAGTTAAGCCATTTCTTGTTCAGGTCGTACGAAATTGTTAACAATTTAAATGAAGGCATTATCACCAAAACTAAAAACTGTGGTCTTGAGGTTGAAAACTCTCAGATATCTGACAATAGAGGATCAGGGATTAGCGTGTCGGGTTACTCACCGTTGGAATATATGCGGATGAATAAGGTGGACGTCACAGGAAATGCCAATTACGGAGCTCTCATTTATGTGAATCAGGTGGTGGATATTCGCTTTTGTAGTTTTAGGACAAACAAGTATTATGGGGTGCACGTACAAGGTCACACACAAGCATTATTTGCAGTATTTCAGAACAATTCTTTTGAACACAACGGTCGATCTGCTGTGTATTTGCGGCTAAGTAACGTGACTTTCACAGGAAATACATTGACCAGGAATGGAGATCGCTACGCTGTAGAAGTAACTGATTATCGCGGGACAGACAAGGACAGCTGTGTAATCTCGGGAAACATCTTACATGACAACTATGCGGGCGTGTACATCAGAACCTCGTCAAATGTTACATTTTCTTACAACTTTATAACTGGTACTCAATCAAAGCACGCTGTTTATGTCGACGCGGAATGGGTCTTGTTCACTTACAACGAAATTGTCAACAACTCAGCGGCAGTTTTCATCAAAAAATTTCCACAGTACTCTCTCTCAATGAACACGTTTATTAACCCTGAATCTGAATATGAAATTGATACAAACCTTCCTTTTAGTGAGAGCTATTTCATTAATGCCGCTTACAATTATTGGGGATCTTCAAACGGCTCCTTCGTCCGGTCTCGAGTAAGGGATGCCTTTATCAATATAGATCTCGTTCTGATCTTTGTATCCCCGTTTTTCGTAACAAGTGACTTGGCTGAGCTCTATACAGGGCAAGACCCAGACGAGTTCACCCAGGACGACTTTACCATCGGCGGACGGCTCGTCCAAAACGTGACTCTACGCAGGAATACTTCCTTCTCCGTTACACGCAGTATTTACGTCCCAGAAGGAATTTCATTAATGATCGAGCCTGGAGTTGAACTTCGATTTCTAGAGACTCGTGGAATTTTGGTCCGGGGTAAGTTGATATTTTATCAAACATTTTATAAAACATCTAATAAAACATTTAATGGAATTGTGAATTTAATGAATTGTTTGGTTTTCAAGCTGAAAGCTGATATGTGCGTAAATGGTAGGATACCTCGACCTTAAAGGTTACATGAGCGCATTGAGCTTTTTTACTATTTATTTATTTATTTGATTAATGTGTTTTATGCCGTAGTCAAGAATATTTCGCTTATACGACGGCGGTCGGCATTATGGTGGGAGGAAAACGGACACAGCCCAGGGGAAACCCACGACCATTTGCAGGTTGCTGGCAGGCCTTCCCACGCACGGCCGGAGAGGAAGTCAGCATGAGCTGGACTTGAACTCGCAGTGACGGCATTCATAAGAGGCTCCTGGTTCATTACGCCTCGCTCGCGCGCCAACCGAGCCACGGAGACCCCAATTTCTTTTCTATTTATGTAGTAAATCTGTCAACTTCAACCTGAAGAAAATATATATCCCCCAACTACCAGGTGGTAAAAAAACAACAGTTTGGTGTTTTACTGTTTGCCCCATAGTGCTTTCAACATGTCAGCTAACATAAATATAGAAAATTCGACCGCCATATTTACCGTGATTCACGAATACAACAGACAATTGAAGTCTGTTTTATCAGGTCGACCTTTGGTCTTGGAGATTTACATTGGAAAGTACTGTTCTATTTACCATCATGTGAGCTGTAGTACTAAGTACTGAGTTGATGAAACATTTTCGTACCATTTTGTTCCTCTGTTCCTCATACGATTTTATTATTTTTCCATTTCCCTTTACCTAACCACTTGGACTGTGGTAGTACTGGTTTTGTAAATGCAAGCATGTTTTCACCTCACCTGTCATAGGACACCTGTCTATCGCTGGCGAAGACGATGCTATGATCAAATTCACAAGCGCTGGTGAGAAGAAATGGTCCGGAATTAGGCTCGATCGCACAGGTACTTTGTTTTTTTTTTCTTTGTCTTTATTGGATATGTGATTGCATATTCATTGTGATGACAACACAGATTCTGACCAAATTTAGACCTAATGTTATTTTCTTTTACCTAATTCTGCTGAAACCATGGCATTAGGGTGCATGTAATTTACTACTGTTGAAGCATTTAGATAAACAGTTAGAATAAAACCCTGACTGAGATAAATTGACAGGGGGCTGTATTTTGCCAGCTATGCATGATCATAATCACACTGTCGTCGCTGCTCTGCTTTTGCTGTGCTCTATGGCCTTTATGTTCTGTGTTGTGTGTGTGTGTGGTGGTGGTGGTGGTGGTTGGGGGGGGTGGGGGTGGGGGGTGGGGGGTGGGGGGGTGGGGGGTAATGGCGTGTACCCGCCCAATTGGACGATTTAATGTTCTGTGTTGTATTCCCCAACTTCTGCATATAAACGGTGACATGCTTTCTCTGCAGGGCGTACTAGAAAATAGTTTTTACTATCGATAATAAAGACAGTTCTAAATCAAGTGGCCATAATAAGACAGATCAGTAAAAAATCGATGCCTTAAAAACCTTTTTTCAGTATATTTTCACCTCAACAAATGTCATAGAATACATGCATTGTGGAATCCCATTCTAGTTGATGTCCAGAATTCGCCGTTGGCAATCAGAGCTAATGTAGTAGATACATATCTTAGTCATGTTGGCGAGGAGGTTTTCCTGTTTGGACATACAATTTTCTTTCGGTTGCTTACACTTCATACCGAAGTACAGACATTCGCTCACCTATTTCAGCGATGTGCTTGTTTTTACACTGACCTGTATATAGGTTATGAAAAATCTGTTGACATTCATAATGGGGTTATATATATTCAAGCGCCGTCATCAATAAATGACAGGGTTTGCTGCTCAAAACCAAATGTTTTAACCTAGATCACATTTACGTCTACATGTAGTTGTGTGTGTAACAGTTTGCTTGTCATCAGAGAAAAATTCTAGCCAATATGTATTTGGTGTTGCACGATTTATTGTTGATATAAATAAACTCCAGTTGTGTACCACAACGTCATTACAGGTGCTTTTGAGTACGGTGTTACACACCAATCAAAGAAACAAACAAACATAAATAAATTAAAAATAAATAAATAAATAATGAAGAGCCACCATTTATCTCTGCTTACCTTTTCAGATTGTTTCGTTTTACACACTATCGTGGACAAGGTCGGTACAGCTTGTTTCACCTTGACCAACACGACTCAGGTGGTGATGTCCGCCGTCAGGATGACCGATGGTGGCCAGGGCGTGAATGCGGTTCTAGGTGTTGCTAGTAAGCTTCATTTCCGGGATGTCCATATCTCTCAGATGGCTACGGGAATATACCTTACTATAGAGGATGGAGCCTCTGTGGAAATGAACATCGAGGAAGCTACAGTTGTAGGATGCCAAAACGGATTTCGGCTTGATCGACAAAACAGTGGACAGGAAAGATTTCTTCGACTAGTCATGACCAAGTCTGTGTTTCGACAAAACACACATTACGCCGTATATATGACCACAAACAACCACCCAACATCAGTGCTTATTTCACAGTGTTTGATGGAAGGCAGCTCCCGATATACTCATGGAATGTACGTTGATTTGAGATATGGTAATGTTTCAGTTATAAACAGTACATTCAAATCACTTGCGAGGCCAATAGATTTACGATTCCATGATCAGTGCCAAAACATTAACATTGAGCGCAACCGCGTTGAAAATACCTTATCTCAGAGACATATTGATTTGTATAAATCTGGTTCTGGAAAAAGCGAAAACTGTACCTTGAACATTGTGGATAACATAGTTAGCCAGGATAGTGGCGACACTTCTCAAACCGGCGGGGTAAGGGTTTGGGCACGCTACGATATTATGAGAATCAACTTAGACAGAAACAGCCTGTCAGGTATCAACTATCTGGCACTTTATCTCTATCTCTATCACACTTCCGCTCTTGTTTCTGTTTCCGAAAACGTTATCGCTGACTGCGAAAAAGCCATGCACGTTGAAGCATATGGTGGGTCGGCAACTGTCAGCATACATCAAAATACGGTTCTAAGAAATTTTGGAACGGATATTATCAAACTCATAACAGCTGATTATTTAAAACGTCCACTGGAGTTTGAAAGAAATTCGATGCGAAATAACTCCAACACAGTTGTTACTGTTGAGGCGTCAAATGCTTTACTACACTACAACGTATTCAACAACCCGGATGCAACGTCCAATATTAAAGTGTCCACATCACAAGGAGGTTACGGGGATGTGAACGCCACTCTGAATTACTGGGGCAGTGTTGATTCAAGGCAGATTGCGGGAAAGTTGTACGACCAGAGATCAAACCCTGCACTACCTCTCGTCATATATCAACCCTACTTTGAGAACAGCTCCCTATCTTCGGTTTACGAGGAGACGCGGAGGTTTGTGACTCCAGACGGTATTCTTGGTGGTGACGTCAATGGCAACGTCACATTGACTGTAGAGGGAAGCCCGTACACCGCCGTTAGTTCCATTAACGTACTCCCCGGTGACGTTCTTCAGGTTGAAGCAGGTGTCGAGATCAACTTTTTGCCGAACATTGGCGTCACCGTCGAAGGTATCAGAATCCTATTTATAAGAAGACTGTAGAAAACATTATGCCATGTTTTTCATGTACATACGAACTGTCTTGATGGAGATGCTTTATCTCATTAATTTGTATGAGTTACAAGTAATTATAGTTCCAAGTGTCTTATCAACTCTTAACAACGGTTTACTTCATAAACTTACTGTAAAGGTTTTTTATAGATCTGGAGTGAGTTAGCAGAATATTCGTCTAGGTTTTCATAACACACTTGACTTTGAGTAGTCTTTTATCTGCAGAAATAAACACATTTTTGTAACTTTCAAGGAACGACAACTGTTTAATGAAGGCCCGGCAATCCAACTATTCTATTCGTAAAACTATTTGCATTTTCATGAGGAAAACCTAACATTGTCCTGTCAGAAGATACTGGAGATCAAAAAGGAATAATTCACAATCGATTTTAAGCGCAAATATTTATTTCAAACGTATGGATGTTGTGAGCCAAGTATCGAAAGCAGAGCTATGGCCGTTAACCTGTAAAACCATATTCAGTGAAACTAACCAAGTTCTTCTAGAGTTAGAAATTTGAAGTAGTTGAGTCAAATTTAAAATAAAAAAGTTTTCCATGGTTTCTATGATTGTTTGACTAATTTTCTGCCAAACAGATCATTACTTTGTTGAAAGATAATTCTAGCCGAAGACAACTTTACGGTTAAATTTATCCATTCCTGACGCTTTGGTAGCAGTACTCTAAACAACGTCCATGACCCACATTTATCAAACGTCTTAAGATTTTGGTAAAAAATTCAAACACAGCTAAAATTAAAATACTTGGCTCTGAAAACCCTTTAAATCTGTATATTAATTATTTACTTCAGAACAATATGAAAAGCATAATTTGAGAAATCTTAAGTAGCTTGATAATTACGAGTGCTTATGGTATAATAGTATGTTTGTACCTAATTTCTCACCCAAAAATTTTCATCGAAATCAATACTTGTCATGTTATGCATGTCTTAGAGTTTGAAATAATGCCAGACAATGTCCTATGGTTTTAATATCAATAGAAACCGAGTGAATTTATATGTTCTCCAAAGTATCGTCAGACGAGCAGCTCGGTAACGGTACATCACATTCAAGCTAAATATGGCTGCCTATATAAACCAGTCTATAAAATCTACGACTTCAAATATCAAAAATTAATTATTTTGTCCTTTTTCGATGCCTTAGTTTCTTTACCGGATCAAAAATGTGCAGTGTTTCCATGTAAGAGATATATGTAATTTCAACTTATGGCGGACTAGGTGAAATCGCATTGCATCAGGCAGTTAATGTTTCGCAGAGTTGTGCGGACCCAGTTTCCAGCTGACCCATAATGACGTTATATCTGATCTAAATGATGATATTTGCTTACACACTGAGCGAATACCACGCACACCCTTATGCGAATTAATTATCCCACACTGTCTTACCACAGGTGCATTAATCGTGGAGGGCAACATCGATAATCCGGTGAATTTCTTACCTCAATCGACGGAGAAAAAGTGGCGTGGGATTGAATTTCTGCACACTGGTAAGTGCTGAGTTCTGTTGGGTGTGAACATATCAAGGTATTTGCCAACTAGTGCACATTACACCAGTAAACGATCCAATAATTTTATCCATAGGTAAACATTATTAGTATGGTCCAAATGTCTAAAATGTAAGAAACAAAGGTAGTTTTGGATGTTTTTCTTCACTCGAAGAATTAATCTGTTAATTTGAACGGAAAGTCTGTTTTCTTAGTGATGCTAGAATGTATTCTGTAATTACAACATAATATTCTGCCATATTCCAGATAATATGCTGTTGGTTTTGTAAATTCTTTATGTTGAATTAAGTGTTATATTTAACAGAATAATCGGCTGCAATAACAGAATGCATTCTAGCGTCACTCTTACAACAGACTTTCTGTTAAATTTAACCCCTTGTTTTTTTTTTGGGAGAGTATGAACGCTCCAGTATCATTTTGCAGGACAAAGATACAGCCAAGACAATAACTACAAGAACGCCTGAAAAGGCGATAAATTAATAAAAGCTGAACATCAAGTTAATTAATCAAATGTCAGGCTGTTTTGTAATTAAACTAAACACGGAAAGACAACTAGGAAACACAATTTATTTAGCTTTTAAGATCTGGATATGGAGATATCTTACAAGAAGTTCTTCAGTAAGACATTAGGTTTGTGGATATCACACCTTTTTGCTCTCAGTACTGATCAAGGCATTATAAAATGGATAATTTATGGTTAGTTTTAAACATAGTTGAAACTGAGTTTAATATCATCCACGTGGCTTCCAAACGTTTTGTGGGGAAATAATGTCCTACAATGTTTAAAATGTGGATTGTGCCTTTAACACAGATAATACTATCACAGAAATGCAGATAAACATTAGAATAAATGACACCGGTACTTTTGTTACGCATTGCAGAGTACTTTCCGAATCCGGACATCCGTCTCGTTGCCGGCAAACTGCCGAACGAAGGTCGTGTCGAAGTACGTTATAATGGCGAATTTGGGACAATTTGCGACGACAATTTTGGCCAGGAAGACGCCATGGTGGTTTGTCGAATGCTTGGCTATGAGTAAGTAATACATGCCGTTACCTTGTTGTAAGTTTCTCAACGTCGTTTGCTTAACGCTGCAACAACGTAGTCAAGGTAACTATGAATTAGTGTTTAAATTCAAAAGCCAAACTGTCTTTCAAAATGCCACGAATTGCATCGAAGTTAGTCAGTAGAAATACAATCATTAACTTTTACTTTGACAAAAAAGCAGGCATTTAAGAAAAGGGATTACAATAATCTGTCAGCTTGGTATATGGCCTTGTATCTTGTTAGTCCACGGGGAGGGGTCACCGTCAAGGCAAGAGCAGCGTATGGACGCGGAAGTGGGACCATCTGGATGGACGATATCAACTGTATCGGTGACGAGCTCAACGTAACGTCCTGTATTTTTAATGGCTGGGGCAATCATAACTGTGGTCATTGGCAAGATGTTGGGGTAATCTGTCATGGAAATAGACTCAAGGAAACCAAGCCAGGTGAGGTTTTCAGTTATACCTCGGCAAAACCAAACCAAGTAAAATTTACAGGTAATACTGATAGACGCAGAGAAACAAAACCGGTCGAGTCTCACAAAGTCTCCATTTTCCTTTGACTCAAGAAAATCTACCCAGGTAAGCTTCTCAGATGCTAATGATTAAGTGAAGGAAGACAAACCACGTGGGATTTTCAGTTAATGTTGATAGACTCAAGAAAGCTAGCTAGGGGAGTTTCTCAGCTAATGTTGATAGACTCAAGGTAATCTGTCATGTTGCTAGATTCAAGGAGGCTATGCGAGCTTCCCAGAGTGTTGACAGAAATCAAAACATAAATTAAAGATGCTACCTTCCTTACAGCGATACCAGTGACCAGACACCAAGATCCAACTGAATGTCAAATAAGAAAACACTATAAAACTAATGCACTAAAATAATTTGTCACCATCGGAAAAATTATGCTTTGTCAAGCATCTTTTTACCAACTGACACTAACACACATAACGACGAATAACTGGATTTAACTGCCCAAACACATAGACAATGGAAAATTCAATAAATCCAACCCGCATGTACAAATTGTAACAGTGTTTACAAAACAGACAACATGGAGAAAAAGCATGACAGAAATGAAAATAACCAACTGTGTTTGAATCCAACACTACCAGATATCATATACAATGCGTCTAGTGCTGAAAAGCACCACTGCGTCTTGTCCGCGTTAGGCCATGTTAGGCCATTAAGTATGTACATTTCAACGTTGCTCGACACATGGCCTGCAATCACCTCACTCTAGTGTCCCATCTGGTTTGCCTGAGCTCAGTTCAGATTTGAGAGCGGGCAAGGACAAAGTGCATGTAGGTGACAGGAAATGTTAGGAGAATGTACAGATATGACATTGTGGTCTAAATAGTTTTAAAAGGAATAAGCGATGTTACATCAAAAAACATCCCCAGTCCAAAGCCATGGCTTACGGTTTCGTAGTTACTTTTCTGTGCGGCATCCTAAAGCGTAGACCTTAAATTCAAATTTTTCGTTTGCACATGACGTCACATCATATGTATAGTTAAAACCTAATTTGCAAACATATTGCACCTTTTTCAAAACAAGTAGTCTCCAGGAAACGCTTGTTATGTGTCCTAAATTTTAATCAATCTTACATTGAGTTTTGGAGAAGATGACTGTTAAATGTTTTAAATTCAACCCAAAATAGTTGACAGGTCACGTTACTGAGGACACCCAACTCGTAAGAGCACATCTCCGGGTCTACCACGCACCTAAGTTTCACGCATTTCTGTTGAGCCTTTTTACCTGTAGAAGTTGTTCAATATTAAAAAATGTAAAAATAGTATCTTTTTAGAATGTACCTCTTCTGGTTTACCGACGTCACTTCCGGTTTTTTGCATAAATCGCATTTTCGGAATCAGCGTATTAAACTGCATCAGATAGGAATTTTGGCAGGACACCCTCTGAAGAAGTGTGGAAATTATGAGCAAGTCACGAATTTTTTGGTCACATGACATTTTCACCCAGTAGACAGCTTGTACAATTTTCAACCAACCAAATTCTCATCTTCAAACTTAACATGCATAGTCTGTGTACAACTGCAGTTTACATTTCAGCTCATTCACATTAGCCGGTCTGGAAAAGAATATTTTTTAGCTTCTCATCAAAACCCAAGGAGGCCGCCAAGTCACGTGATCATATCTGCCCAAAAGTTACGATACACAACTTCAAGTGATACAGACAAACACATTAAAATTTCACAATCTAACCTAGACTAAACTAACTGTTTTCACTAGAAACGCGTCACAATTTTGGTGAGTTACCATAGGATTCGAGTTACACGTCATTGTAATTACGAAACTGACAAAAGTTTTTTAACCATATCTCAAAAAGTTACATAGATAGGCACAATACAAAAGCAGATTCGGAATCATCGTTGCCAGATACACCAGAATACATGAAAACATTATCAAACTTAGACGTCATAACTTCAACCAAAGGCTAGCTTCCAAAGCTTTCGATGAATGTCCAAGTTTTTTTTTTCAAACTTTCTCTGTCTGGGATCACACTACCATTACATCAAATGTCAAAGGCATTCGATCGTTGGTTCTTGAGAAGAAGATTTTTAACGGTTTTAATCAAAACCCAAGATGGACACCATGTCACGTTAGCAAAGTTAACCAAAAACAGCCAAAATTTGCGTTGTCCTTTAACAGCTCTTAAAGTTTGCAAAAAGCTTTCAAGAAAACGGAAGAAAAATAATAAAAATCACAGCACAGAGTGCTGGGCCACCGGCCAACTGTATGTATCACAGTTGTCAATCTTTATTTAGACCCAATGACTGATTTCAGGAAACCAAGCCAGGTGGATTTCTCTTCCAAAAGCATAGCATACAAAAATGACCTAATCCAAAGACTGGTGCAAGTCAAAACAACAAGTAAACAACAAAAGCTGTTTACTACTGAGTAAATAATAAATGCAGATGTTATTTAAACATATAGAGTTAATGTAATTTGGCTAGTGCTGTGGAAAGGGTTGGGACAGTAAATAAAAAAAAGGATGCTAGAAACTGAAGCGTTGCTCAATAAAATTGTGCAGTGGCAAAAATTGTGGTCATGCTCTGCTAGTCTTTGTAACAGAATAGCTTTGTTTTAGTGGATAAATATAACAGCAAACGGCTCTTTCAGTAATTAGGGAAAAATGTTGCTACGGTAATGAAATAATTTATGTACATGTACATTATTCTTTCCATTTTGCTCTGATTTTCCTATTGTTTTCACACAATGCCTTTCCTACCAACTTATTACTCTTAAATTTTTCTCACCTTAACGTGCTTTATGATGTCTTAAATACCTGCATGCATTTTACCACCAAAGCTATATGTATGATCCAGTGGAATCCTGGTAGTACTGAGGATTGCACAAACACAGTGATCGAACTATAAATTAACCTATACGACTTACATTATCGGAGTTACCTTGGTCAAGGAGGCCAAGCTAGACATACTCCTCAATTAGTTTGATACATTCAAGGAACCAATCCAGACGAGCTCCTCATACTTAATGGTGATGGCAGCAAATAAAAGAAAGCCAAGCGATTTTTTTAAAGAATGTCGATAATAGCACTAAACCAAGCAAGACCAGCAGCTTCCGAGTTAGTCTTCATCGATTCAAAGAAAACTGGCACAACTAATAAAAAACTGTGATTAAATAATTTTTTTATACATTTTTAAAACCTTTTCTAAAACAGATAAAACGTTTGAAACCACCTATAAGCCAGATTTACTCTGTCCAAAGTTCTACCATGCTTAAAGAGGCTATACCACATATTTGTGGCAAAAACACTATATTCGCTGATAAAATCAGTGTTTCTCTATTTATTACGAATAAGTTAAATGATTGCCCTTCAGATATTTTCTGATTTAAAATAACTGTAGAACACCTATTTACAGTATTAAAGTTATTCTAAATTTTGAAAGTTATGAAGTAAAAGATATCACACATTTTACAAACTTGATCGATTTTGAAATATAATACGTGAACAAACAAGGTCAAAAATTTGTGAGATTAAATTATTTGGGCTAGTACAAAACACATGTAATAGGAAACGTTTTGTCAGATCGTTTGCTAAGATTCACCGGTATATCTATTTAAGGCTTATTGAGATAAAATCAGATTGAGAAACCACCAATCCTCCTTATGGATAATGGGTCCACAAAAAATACCGAAAACTTGTTACAGAACAATGACTAAAATTAACACCATTTCCATGAAATGTCCATGGCAATCTACATTGTACTCCATCAACATCAAATGAACAGATCATTTGCCACGGACACCTTTTTCCATTCACGATGAGGTCATACGTCGGCGGTAAACCTACCACTGACTCTTTGCCCTAAACGATCTTGGCTTGGGAGTGGTTGTGACAGCAAACGCATTCATCCTGGAACTGCAGAAACTCATAAACATAAATAGCGATGACATCGTCACATACATCTCTGGATTTTCATGCTGTGACTCATCTTCACTATTGCTAGTCACCTGGTCGCTTCCACTGTCGTCATTAGCTTGTCTTCGATTAGGTTCACGACGTAAGATTTGCAAGCTGAAATGATTTTCTTCAGTCAAAGCTGTAGCGTTCAACAGTTTGCTCGCTCGTATATCATTGTTACTGCTTTTTGTCTCGTAGAGGAGCTTTTTGATATATTTAACTACAACGACGTAATTAAGATGATCTAATGTCTGCACTATAAGCGTAGAGAACCTCAACTTTTTGTGTTGCCTTCTAAGAATTCACGCATAGTTGAGCCAAAGTTGCTAACTATTTTATTTCACATCACGTACAACTGTACCATTTCAGGTATAGTTTTATAAACCATGATTTCTGAAGTGCTGACCACCCTCGTATTGGTGAAATATTGTTGAGTATGACGTAAACCACCGATCAGATAAATAGATAAATATGATCTCTGGCTGTGCGTGTTAGCAGGGATGCAAGTGTCTATTTCCGTGCATTAATCCATGCATCATTTTAAAATTATGATAAAATGAAATGCCCAGCGAACCCCTGTCTTGATTCCTGGTTTAGATGGGATCTGTTTTTTTCTTCATGACACTAAGACAAGTATGGAATGTCAGCTAGCTTTAAAACAAGGGGAGATTATAACCATATTATGAGACAAGAAATCTGGCACGACTTAGTACATGTACTTGTCTCTTTTCTTGGTTGCAGGCGCGTTGATATCCCAGCTACACTTCTTATTGGTGAATGAAACAACGGATGGAATCAAAATTCATGGAACACTTCCCAGATGAATGCTGTGTCTGTAACGTTTTCATCGGCTGATGGTTTTTTGTTTGAATACCCCATTGTACGACAGGATACATCAATAAATATGCTGTTAGCTGCATTTAATTCCAAAGCAGGGATACACGTATACTTTGGTCGCCAGGAGTTTGCTCCATACCTTAATGTTAATTCGGTCTTCCTTCGGAATAACACTAACACTGGCATACGAGTGGAGAATAATGGCAAGCTTGAGGTAAACAGTTGTGAAGTGTACGGTTCAAAAACCGCAATCAGTCTTGAGTCGAACTTAGCAGGTTCCTTGATTTTCCGTGCTTGTGATTTCCACGATAATTCCGAGCGAGTGATATCATCCCAACGACACACATCTTCTGGGGGAAACTTTTCCTTTGTTCTGGCTGACAGTTCAATTCATGATCACAGTTATTACATTTATTGGTCGTGGAACTACAGACCTTTGATTGATATTTATCCCAATGACCGACTTGAGCAGGCTACGTGGACATTTAAAAATAATAAGTTTTTCAATATGTCCATTTCTGGTACAATTTTAGACATAGATGCTCGATATGTTCGCTCTGAACTCAACGTTTATATCACTGGGAACCAATTCATGGACATCGCTCGCGGAAGAGCTGTTGAAGTGAGAACAAGTATTAGGTCATCCATTAACATTGCCAATAATCTGTTTGAGAACATCACAGATCCTCGCGCCAATGCTTTGGTCGAAATTTATCAACACGTAATTAACGCAACAGTACGTGTTGAAAACAACACGTTTCAGGCCAATGGAGTTTCTAGCATGGTCTATCTTTCAGGGGAATCGGGGACCTTTCCCTATACATACATAATATCAAACACGTTCCTCAACAACTCCGTTAGTAACACAATTCTCAGTGCTATTTCAGGCTTTCAAGCCCGGAACAACATATTCACGAATCCAAGAGCATCATGTGAAATTAAAGCACCAGACTTTAATGACTTTGCTCCGATTGATGCCTTAAATTGCTACTGGGGGTTTGGTGACTTAGACAAAATAGTACAGCGGGTGTGCTCGTTTGAGAAGGACATGCGTTTATCCCGGGTAAACTTCATTCCCTACCTGCTGTCAGCTGATTTGGGGAACAAGGTGGATATTACGGACGGGACCTTCCATTTGGACACTCTGATTGGCGGAGTGGTAACGGGCACTATTACCCTTGCTAAAGGACCTGAACCAGTCGTCATATCTAGATCTGTTTATGTTGAGTGAGTTCACATCTTAATTTTCTTTCCCTTGCCTCTAAAAGTATTTCAAGCATACGTACACAAAGCGTTAATTGGTAATATATACCCCCGCTTATATCTAGCAATCAGTTTTAGTGTAAACGCTTTTTTTGTAATATTAACCTTTGAAATTTGAAAAGAAATTAACATCTAAAACTTTCCTGTTGCTTGAAATATCAAATTATAAGGAGCGCCTGACTTTATTTTATACGTATATGCAGGCCAGATGGGTCGCCCAAAAACGCAAATATATACACAGTTATTAAAAGCAAGGTTCACGGTTTTTATGCTAAAAAGTTGTGTATAATTTTTGCTTGTGTCTCAAACAGGGAAAATGCGGTGCTGGTCATTGAAGCAGGATCAACTGTGGAATTCGAGGAAGACTGCGGTATCTTTGTCAAAGGTATGCATCTTATATATATATATATATATATATATATATATATGTTTTCATATATATATAACATATATATGTTTTCAGGGTTGTTCGAATCGACTGAAGAATTAATCGTCACCAATATAGCATTAAGTCTACTATATATGGCGAATAGGAGACACTATGTCTTACAGATTTAGATTTCAACACTTTTTGCATAAACGCTCATACCAAAATTAAACAGTTCCATATCACTTCAACTCACGTAAATGTCTAGCACTTATCCTAAGCTACAAATTAAACTGGCTCATCTGGGAAACAATCCAATGGCATGACATTGTATTGGTTAATAACAATTACGTGGTTAGTCAGATTTACAATTTTGATAGCAGTTTTATACTTTTTATAACCTGAAACAACCTGAAACAGAAACTAGGCTAAAAGCTAAAACCACAAATCTCCGGGTTGATCCATTGAAATATTAGGCTGATTCCGTCTCTAAATACATCAAGGAATCATTTTATTCCCTTTGACCACGAACCTTTAAGTAGAAACAAATTTAATTTCACAGACGGGCATTTGTGCGACCACTCTCTAGACATTCATAGATCTACTTGAAAGCTACTTTCTGTTATCGTATAAGATTCACCCGTTCAAGATGGATGCTGTTTGGCCAGCAAACGTGCCATATACTGAGTTTTATGTTAAGGCCTTATCATACGATATGTAATTTTTACCATAAATGTTTTCTGGTATTTGTTACCTGTATAATTTCCAATTTACTTTTTTTCAGGGAAGGTTGTCATTGGATCTGACAAGGCAAGTCGTACAACCCTTCAGCCTCATAACTCCGATTTTTGGGAAGGCATTGTGTTTGGTTCTGGCAGTTTGTCAAAATCCCGGTCTGTGACGTCTGTATCAGAGATGAGGAACACGCACATACTAAATCCTAGAACTGGAGTTAGGTTCCTTACTTCTCAAGTCAGCCTGTTTAATAACGTGATTTCGGGGTCTGGAAATGCTGGAATAACTCTTGATGTGCAAAATACTGTCTTTGACTTTAATGGAACAGCAGTGATAGATAGTGGTAGTTATGGACTTTACGGTGACCCTATAACAGATATCCGGATAAGAAACGTTACTATTATAGGAAGCAACTACGATGGAGTGGCCTTAAGGTCTGCAGGTGGTCATGTGGAGCTAGAGTATGTCACACTTGATGGGAATAGCGGTGCTGGAGTGGAGGTT